>NC_081413.1:367276858-367582858 GCF_030272615.1 Cryptomeria japonica | reverse complement strand
AAAAGAAGAAAATAAATGTTAGAAAGAGAAAATATGATGAAGGAGAGAAATGTTAATAAGAAGGGAAGAATGTTAAGGGATTGTAGAAAAACAAGATGATTGATACCAAACGAAGAAATTCTTGATTGATCAAAGGGAATAGATAGCATGATAATGATTGACTTGATGAAAAGATAGAAGGATTCATGGGATAGAGGAAATGTTATCCAAAAGAAATGCAAGCGAGAAGTGAAGAATGATTAATGTGATGAAATATTGCTTTCACAAATGCAACTAGTAGGTGAGATCCTTTATTTGATATGGAAAAATGGATGCGGCACACCATGGCAATGAAGGCCAAGATGATAATGCAATCCCTTTGCATAAGACAAACATGTTCACAGACAAGGAATGGTTCAAAAATCTTAAGACATACTTGCCCTAGATTGTTATGAAACACTCCGCAAATAGAAGACAAAAACAATAAAGGTTCATGAGCCATCCCAACTACTCTAAATCACTTAGTGACATCATCGAGCAACATAGGAACATGGTCGAAGCCAAAAATAAATCAATAAAAAGATAAGACTCACAAATTCAAACAAGTCAAACAAACATTTTGATCTTCGTTGCCAAAGTGATAGTGTCGTGATAAAAGGATGATCATGATGTCTAGTTTCAGGGAATGCAGTACCCCGTCTAAGACATGACATAGTCTGGTTTCGAGTATACCACACCATATATAAGACCCATGATAATATTGACAAGGACAAATGATATTGATGTTGATTGATTGACATGACAATTTTGATCAATTTGAATGCCTGGTTTGATTGAAAAGTTCATCTGTTAATGCATGATTTGTTAAGCACAGTGTTGTAACATGTTATTTGTTTGTCTATGTACAAAAGGGATAGTTTCTTGGTGAAATGAAACAAAAGCGATTGTTTTTGAATTTTTAATGTTTTGAAATTTTTAGGGTTTTTGAACATTTTGATTTTTAGGGCTTTTTTTTTTAGGACATTTTATGAATGTTTTTGAATTATTTTGAGACATTTTTCAATGTTTTTGGATTATTTCAGGACATTTTTTGATTTTTTTTTCTTAATTATTTCAGGACATTTTATGATTTTTCTTTTTTTTATGATTTTTTTTTCAGGACTTTATTTGATTTTTTTGGATTTTTAAGATTTTGCCCCCAGTGTCTAGCAAGGAAAGGAATATGAAAGGTGAATAAATAGGCTTGCTGAAATGTTGGTGGATAGAGGGAAGCCAAAGGCCCTTTATTATGGAGACAATACAGATGAAATTTTCAAGGGCTATTGCTTGATGGGACAAGAGACTGGATATGAAAATGTAAAGCAGTGACATGGCATGAGGGATATGTCAAGAGGTTTTTGAAACCATGTTTAAATTTTGCGTCCTTATGTCAAACCAAGATCAAGGAATGAAAAAATAGTGTATGGATAGTGATAAGATATGGATAGGATAAGAAAGACCAAGAATGGATAAGGGACATGGACTGAAGGTTGAGATAGGCTAAGGGATAGTGGCAAAAAGTTGCAATGAGCCAGGGAATATGGATGAAAGGTTGTAATAAGAAAATGGATAAATACCAAAAGCTATGATAGACTAAAAGCTGCAAACAAGATGCATGATGCTCATGAAGATCCTCAGCCTTGTCAAGATCAAAGGTGGAAAAGGGGATATGTGCATGAGGGACAATAGGATATGAAGGGTAATGACAGGGGTATGATAGGATAATAAAGGGTGAAAAGATAATGAAGGGGGAAACCTACCCCCAAGTGTGGTGTGCAAGAAGTTCATGGATTATGCATGATGCCTGTTTGTCAGGTTTTCATCATGGTACTTGCCCAAGGCGCCTGTTTGCTAGGTTTTCACGAGTGGACGAATTACTTTTGCTTTACTTTTTTTTTTTTTTCTCACTTTTCTTTTTTGTATTTTGATTTTTTCAATAGAAGATGGACACATGATAGGGGATGGAAGAAGGACTCAAGAATCTTTTTGTTTTCATAGTAGCCTTGAATAAAATGGACCATGACCTTTAAAAGTATGTTCAAAGACGTTGGTAGGATAAGGACATGGAAAATGAGATGAAACTAAGGCAAGGATTTATGCAAAGGATTGGACCAGAGGGATGGAAGGATGGAAAATATGCATTGGATAATGGATAGGGTATTGGAAGAATTGGGCTTTAGTGGATGGAAATGTTGGCAAGATCGACATTGGCACACACCTTGAGGGGTGATGGACTAATGGAGGAAAAATGTATTTTGGATATTGAGATTTTGACAGAGGAAAGGCTATGGATTTTGGGACATAAGGGCCCAAAATGGATGAAGAAGGTGATGGAGGAATAGACCTGGAAATTTTAGATGGAGGAATAGAAATTTCAGATGCCAATCTAGGTTTTTCTTTTTGTGCTTCAAGGAGCCTCTTGGGAATCCACATGGTTTTTGATGTTTCATTTTTTTGTAGTTCCTTGGAGTGCATTGCTTTCATAAGGTATTTAGGAACCCATATAGATTTTGACTTTTGTTTTTGAGAAATGGGCCTTTGTGACCTTTTGGATATTTCTTTTTCTTTATAGATCATATTGTTCTTTGTTTTGATATGTCGATTATATTGGACATATTGATCCTTGAATACATGTCGATTACTAGACTTGTGACTTTTATACTTGGCATCCAAATTGCTTGGAGGGGGAAAGGAATGTATAGATGGATATGAATGAAATGGAGTTCTTTTGGATGGATGAAATTTACTCAAGGATGTGTGCCCTTTCTGACCTTGCATAGAGGACAAAGGGATATAAGGAGCTAAGATGGATGGAAGGTATGATGGGGAAGGTGTATGTTTTGATTTTGATGGAGGGGTACCAACATATTGAGAGTGAGTTGTGTAGACATGACCCTTAAGATATTCTTTGATATGGAGGGATTCTTTCTCATGAAGGTCTACCCCTTTGCCTTTATGAATATTTTGACATGTAGGATACTTTGTGCTTTTAGAGGAAGATGCAAGTCCATTATTAGGTGGACATGACATGAGAGAAATAATGAGATCATAAAGTGGATCAGAATGGACCAAAGTGGAAGAACCCATTGTGCATAGAGGGGGTTCATGAACATCTTGCACCAAAATGTTAGAATCATGAGGGGGATTACGATCACTGGGGGGATTAGGATCACGAGGTGAACTAGGATTGCGTGGTGGACATGGATCAATGACAGGCTCTTCAAGAGATGGAATGGGATAAATAATGGGATCATCAAAATAAATGAGATCTTGGAGTGTATATGGAGGATTAAGACAAGGAGATGGAGGAACAAAAGGATCTTGTGGAGGATTTAAAGGAATAATTTGACCTTGACAAGGAGGAAGATCATTGGAATCCTCTTTAAAGGTTCTTTGCTCTTGACGTTCAATGGGATCATCGTAAAGGATGGAAGGGATATCTTGATCTTTCTTAGGAAGTGGAATGTCAATGGGATTTGAAAGGACATTTTTTTCATAAAATGGAAGGGGATCATTTGGGATTGGATGGACTGGGATATCTTGATCTTCCTCAAGGAATGGAGTGTCAATAGGACTTTGGATAGGATGGACAAGAATAGGGGAATCATCATGAGTTTCTGGGAAGATGAGATCCTGGTCAACAATTGGATGGGATGATAAGGTTTCAAGATCTTGATCTTCATCTATTTCAAGACACGTTTCTTCATGCGCTAAATTATCGTCTTGACATGGGGTTGGACTTTGGATATGCATGGGGGATTTTGGCAAGGGATCAATGCTTTGGCATGAAGGGGATGGAAATTGAATGGGACTCTCTAAAAGAGAAGCCTTTTGATGGCATTAAATCTTGCATTTCCAAATAGTACAAGGGATTTGTATAAATGAATTGATTAGCATATATTTCTGTGGCAAACAATCCTTGGGAGGATGCATTATTTGATGCATCATTTGGAGGCGATGGTGTAAATTTCTCTTGTGAAACTTCAAAATATGATGGAGTGGGAGGGGAAGTGGAGGCAAATTGAGGGTCAAATTCTTGATGGATGGATGAGCCATTGCTAGACATTGGTGTATGATTTTGATCATCCTCAGGAAAATCACTTAGGACTCTCTTTAAGATTTGTCTAATAAGGCCACCTTTCTTTGGAGACACATTTGAATCCTTGTGAGGTTTTGACATGATTGGATTTATATTTTTAACTTTCTTGACAAGAATTTGGTCTTGGTTTGATGTCATGTTTTGATATTGGACTAGATGTTGATCAAATTGGTTTGACTTGTTCAAAATTTGGCTTAGTGCATGTTGCAAGTTTTGTTTTTGAATTTGTGATTGTAGTTGTTGATACTGAGTTTGTTGTCGATAATTAACAGTTGGTTGGACATATTGTTTAAATTGGACCATTGGTTGTATATGTTGGACCATTGGTTGTGTCTGTTGGAAATGTTGGAACTGTTGAATAATTGGTTGTGATGGTTGAAAATATGATTGATAGTAAACACCTTCTTGTTCTTGTTGTGAAGGCACATAATTTTGTTGTCTCTTTTCTTGAAATTGTTTCATCATCTTTATTTGTGAGATGAGAGTTGGTATGTTTGATCGTTCAATAAGAGATCTTACATCAATTGGCTCAATATTTGAATTTCGACCTGGAAATTTTTGAAACATTTTGGACATTTGTGATCTATTCTTCTCAATGTTTTTCACCTTTTTTTCAATGAGCTTTGTTTCTTGAGCTAGTTTCTCCTCTAGTTTTTGTATTTGGAGACTTGTTTCATCATAAAAAGTTTGACCGATATTGCCTTGTTGTTGGGTTGGATATAATTGTGATTGCATTATCGGTTGATATGTCAAACTTTGTTGCATCATTGGAGCTTGGAACCTTGTTTCAATAGACATGTCACTATGCAATGCAACTAATGGGATTGACAAATGCAACCTAAAAGGATGACAATGCAACTTATGTTTTTGGACTTTTTGAATTTTTGGAATGGCAACTAGATGCAACTAAATGCAATGAAAATGTGACCTTGCTTTGGACCTTTGAGTTTATATGGTTTGATAATGTTATGCAACTAAGTGAAACCTACTTTTTTGTTATTATTTCAAGAATTTTTGGAAATGATATGCAATCTTAAGCAATGGTAATGCAACCTATTTTTTTGTTGTTTTTGAGGTTTGGACAAACCTTTGAAATGCAACCCTAAAGACGTGACCCTTAGGATATTGAAATGAAGTCTAGACCTTAAAAGGACAAAGTACAAAATGGAAATAGGAAAAAATGACAATGTCTCACCTCTATGCTTGGATACTAAGCTAGGTTTGACAAAATGATAATGACAAAAGGATAAATGTTGGACAAGGTCAAGACTCTCTAACAACAACTTAGGGTCTAATCTAAAGTTTTGATTTTACAAGTTTGGCAAACCTAATTTTGAGACAAAATGCAAGAGGACAATGATAATGACAATGATCTAAGGAAATGATATTGTCTAGGGATATGATATGACAAAATCAAGCCAAGACAAGACTATAGTTTATAACAATGCAATGATAAGGATATGTGAGGACCAATGACCTGAAATATGCAAAATGCAACCTAAGCCACAACCTAATTTTGGTATGACAATGATAATGCAATGGAAATGAAGGACCAAGACCTAAGAAAATGATTTTGAAACCTAGATGCAAAGGAAAATATGATAATGCAAAAGGACTATTATGAAGGCAATGTGAATTTCCTAAGACCTAAGTTTGGACTATGCAAAACCTAATCCTAAGTGACATGAATTTTGAAACAACCTGGGTATCCAATATTTTGACAAGTCATGTTCAAATGTTGGATGAATACTTGGAAAAAAATTTGACTCTTGGTTTGAACTTGTGTTTGACTTGCTGGGAGCTTGTTTTTGACTTGTTTGAAAATGACCTTTTTTTAATTTTTGTGACAATGTGTATGATTCAACTTTTGACAATCACAAAAGACAAGATGTTTGGACTTAGAACCAAAACAATCATGCTCATTCACAACATGTCCTATGGCTGGCCGGGGAAATATCCGTTGAATCCTCTAACCATAAAATACAACACTCAGCCGAATAGCTAGACACTTGGTAGCACTAGCTCCCCCTTACAATGCACTCACTTCTTGGGCATACCAAGCTTCGAGTTCAAGGGGAATCACTTCCCAAGAACTTTCTATCTCTAACTGAGGAGTACATGAGAGGTATCTTTGACATGCACATATCACAACACCTGAGCCAACATATAGAAGGTTTTTGGTCTCTACAAACAAAGGGTTCTAGTTAAGGCATCCGTTTGGGTGGGTATTGATCCGGCGAATAAATCATCGCAATACCATTCCAACACCTGTTGTCTACAACTTTCGCTGCATCCACAGTTATTTAGAGTGATTTGGAAGAGGCTTGGCCTTAGCCCTATCATCACTTAAGGTCATTCCCTCTCACCAATGCCTATACGAGGTACCAGGCAAATCGGGAGGTAGGCCCACTATCTAAAGGCTAAGAAAACACAAGCAAATAAAAAAAGACATGATAAGCATTGATTTTTGACCTTTATAAAATGAAATGAGTTTATTGATTCATTTGCATCCTAATTAAGACTAGATGAGGTTAATTCCGCATTAATTTGAAAAAGATTCGATCAATTTAAGCCATGATTAAATGCAATTTGTTGTTCATTTTAAACCCTTTGCATGCATGAAATGTGGAATTTGTTGTTGTTCTTTGATCCAAATTCTAATTAAAACTATGTGAGAATTGTAGGATTCATTCAAACCTCCTAATTTGGCTATGTGAAGAGTTGTTGTTCATTAAATCCTCCTAATTAGGCTATGTGAAAAATTATTGTTCATTGCATGTGAATAAATCCTGCATAAATCATTGTTTAGACTCCATAAAAACCACATGCAATAGTAGATCCTCTCATAAAACCTGCATGCAACAACATATTAGTACAAAAAACCTGCATGCAACAATGGATTAGTCTAAAAAAAACACATGCAACAATAGATGCTCACATAAAACCTGCATGCAACAACATATTAGTGCAAAAAACTTGCATGCAACAATGGATTAGTCCAAAAAATACACATGCAACAACAGATGCTCACATAAAATCCGCATGCAATAGTAAATTAGTTTAAAAAACTTGCATGCAACAATATATTAGGACAAAAACCTACATGCAACAATGGATTAGTCCAAAAAGCCTGCATGCAACAATAGATTAACACCAAAAACCTGCATGCAAAAAAAATCCACATAGAAAACCTGCATGCAAATATTAGACTCATAAAATTGTCAGATTTACGTGTTCACGTCAGGTTCACCAAAAAATGTGATAGGGAATTTGAGCATAAGACTCATAACCTATATTAGCTAACCACAAAAAACTAACAAGCTATGAAAGAAATCCCAATACATTCAATAGAGCTATGAAGACAAAGCACTGAAAATAAATATGCAAAAATATTAGACTCATAAAATTGTCAGATTTATGTGTTCATGTCGGGTTCACCAAAAAATGTGATGTAGGAAATTAGGCAAAGAAAATCATAACACAAATTAGCCAACCACAAAGCTAAATGCTATGAGAATATTCCTAACACATTCAATAAAAGTATGAAAACAAAACATTTAAAATAAATACAAACCAACACAAATGTTTCTTCCATTCCCTTTCATTGTTCTTCTTTCTCCTTCAAATTATGTGGACATCACCTACAAATACAAGTGCAAATGAAAGCAAGTTGATGACAAAATGATAGAAAATTACACAACATAAGGATACTCGAAATGTGGTTCCAAAATGATGAATAATGGAGCTAAATTTATAGAAAAATTGAGATTGATTGGAGGATCAAGATGGATTAAAAAAGATGGCATAAAGTGGATTTTGACTGGACATATCTCCTTTTTGAATTTTAAATTGATATTAAAGATATACTTTCCAAGAAGATAAATCAAGATTTACGTGCAACAATATATTAGGACAAAAAACCTGCATGCAACAATATATTAGGGAAAAAAACCTACATGCAACAATGGATTAGTCCAAAAATCCTGTATGCAATAATAGATTAACACCAAAAACTTGCATGCAAAAAGAAATCCACATAGAAAACCTGCATGCAAATATTAGACTCATAAAATTGTCAGATTTACATGTTCACGTCGGGTTCACCAAAAAATGTGATGTAGGAAATTAGGCAAAGAAAATCATAACACAAATTAGCCAACCACAAAGCTAAATGCTATGAGAATATTCCTAACACATTCAATAAAAGTATGAAAACAAAACATTTAAAATAAATACAAACCAACACAAAGGTTTCTTCCATTCCCTTTCATTGTTCTTCTTTCTCCTTCAAATTATGTGGACATCACCTACAAATACAAGTGCAAATGAAAGCAAGTTGATGACAAAATGATAGAAAATTACACAGCATAAGGATACTCGAAATGTGGTTCCAAAATGATGAATAAAGGAGCTAAATTTATAGAAAAATTGAGATTGATTGGAGGATCAAGATGGATTAAAAAAGATGGCATAAAGTGGATTTTGACTGGACATATCTCCTTTTGGAATTTTAAATTGATATTAAAGAGATACTTTCCAAGAAGATAAATCAAGATTTATGTGCAACAATATATTAGGACAAAAAACCTGCATGCAACAATATATTAGGACAAAAAACCTACATGCAACAATGGATTAGTCCAAAAATCTTGCATGCAACAATAGATTAACACCAAAAACCTGCATGCAAAAAGAAATCCACATAGAAAACCTGCATGCAAATATTAGACTCATAAAATTGTCAGATTTACGTGTTCACGTCGAGTTCACCAAAAAATGTGATGTAGGAAATTAGGCAAAGAAAATCATAACACAAATTAGCCAACCACAAAGCTAAATGCTATGAGAATATTCCTAACACATTCAATAAAAGTATGAAAACAAAACATTTAAAATAAATACAAACCAACACAAATGTTTCTTCCATTCCCTTTCATTGTTCTTCTTTCTCCTTCAAATTATGTGGACGTCACCTACAAATACAAGTGCAAATGAAAGCAAGTTGATGACAAAATGATAGAAAATTACACAGCATAAGGATACTCGAAATGTGGTTCCAAAATGATGAATAAAGGAGCTAAATTTATAGAAAAATTGAGATTGATTGGAGGATCAAGATGGATTAAAAAAGATGGCATAAAGCGGATTTTGACTGGACATATCTCCTTTTTGAATTTTAAATTGATATTAAAGAGATATTTTCCAAGAAGATAAATCAAGAAAATTAGAGCTAACTGATTATTTCTATTTTCAATTTTTAGGAAGATATGATAATGATTTTTGAAAATCATATAAAGCTGATGACATATTTTCCATTTTTAAAAATTGGGAGAATATGAGAAAATAATTTATTTAAAATGGATAATGATTTATTTTAATTTTTAAATCATTTTTTCGATTTATTTCCATTTTTGAATTTGGATGAGGATAATTGGAAATTAAATTAATTAAATAAAAACAAATAAAGATTTGTTTCCATTCTTGATTTTTAGAAGAAGATAACTAATATTTTATTAAATAAATATAAATTTATTTAATTATGATGAAAGAATTAGCTAATTAAATAATTTAAAGAAATTATTCAATTATGAGGAAAATGAAATTGAATTTAATTAAATAATAAAGATTATTTAATTAAAACTGGATTGAACTTAATCAAATAATAAAGAT
The DNA here is from genome assembly GCF_030272615.1 of Cryptomeria japonica. NCBI lineage: Eukaryota > Viridiplantae > Streptophyta > Pinopsida > Cupressales > Cupressaceae > Cryptomeria > Cryptomeria japonica. The sequence goes on along the minus strand of NC_081413.1, from coordinate 367,573,071 downwards.
TATTCAATTAATGTTAGGAAATTAATGATTAATGATGAAATGATTTAAATGATTAGGAAAATAGAAAATTTAAATTAGAAGAATGACATAATATCAACATATGATGAAAATCAAATGCGACATGGAAGACATGTTAAAAATTAGGTTAACGACATAGGAGTGATGACCAATTTTGAGTGTCTACAATCCCCATTCTTTTTTCTTATAGGCACCAAATTTGATACCCAAGTAGAATACCTGCAGGGTTTAATTATTATTGCATCCTTCATTTTAATTATTTATTCTTTCATTTTGGGTAACAATGTAGGATTAATGGGCCTTTGTCTCTACCTGAACATCTTAGCATCTAGGTTGAGTGGTATTTCGTGCTAGAATAAGTCCTCCCTGTAGGCTTTAAGCTCATCATACGACCAAGCGAACACATGTCTATACTTCCTGAGCAATATCACCAACTCTTGCTTCATCTTAGGGGTTAACCTCTTCCCAATGTACACATGCCTCAGTGATTCTTCATTCCCCAAATTAACTTGCTCAACGTCGCTTCCCTTAGTTGGAGTCACTTTTGTTTCTATTTCATCCTGTGCATTAAATGTCCTCTCTAATGCAACCAAGCCTCTTGGCAATTTTTTGGATTTTAACTGTATAATTTCATGTCCAAAAAAAGTTTCTTTCCCTTCAGTCCTTTCCATGAAGTTGTTAAAGTTAATGACCTGTGCTTGGTAGTGATCCACACATTGCAAGAAGTTTAGTAAATCAACATCATCTTGGAAAATCTGCCAATTATACAGATTGTCAGGAATAGAGGGTTTGACTTTTATTTCTACCTCTGATACTCGATTCAGTGTTACATCATTTTCCTTTAATGCAATATTCGCTAGGAAATCCACCATTATATTCCTTAACCTATCAATCCAACTGATTTGGAAAGCATCAAATAGTTCTATTGTATTCCATATTGCATTTTTGTATTGCTTTAACCTGAGATGTTTAGAAGCATATTTCTCTCTAATCTGAGATACTATCAACTCTGAATCTCCAAACATACTAAGACTTTTGATTCCATGCTTAACTACCAGATTCAATCCAGTGAGAAAGGCTTCATATTCAACAATATTATTTGTACATTCAAACATTAGTCTGAATGAATACTTGAATGTTTCCCCATTTGGTGAAATAAACAAAATCCTGGCTCCACTTCCTTCTTTACTACATGACCCATCAAAATACATGTGCCACAATTGATCCTTAGTTTCTTAGATGCAGGATTCGATTGGAGATAACTCTTCTTTTTTTGGCTTCGTGAGTTGTACTTTAAAGTTATCCATATCTGACTGAATGAAACATACTAGCTCAAGAGATTCCACCTCCTCAACAATGTATGAAGAATGAGGCTCTCTATCAATCCTTACTTCATTTCCATTTACTGGTATGGTACCATATGATAAGTCTAATTGGACGTGTCCACCTATCAGATTCGACCATTGTCTGGATAGTAGCATCCCATAATTAGGAGGAACATCCACCACTATGATATCTATTTTATAAGATGCTTTAGGGCATGCTGCCAACTTGAATCCACATCTTTCATGACACCTACCACTGACATAGATCAATTATCCATAGCATAGAATTTGCCAAATACTGTATCCAGTCCCATCCCGAGTTCTCTCATAACTCCCATAGGCATAGCATTCATTACTACACCCAAATCAATCATGCATTTCTTTATCATTTTATTATTGATCATGAGAGTTAGATAAAAAGGGTCTACTTAAGAAGGGCTTTTTGTTATTGTCGACCCCAAATATATGGTCGGGGCTGAATCAACTCCATTATTTTTGTTCCGACCATCCTGCTTGCAATCCTTTATTTTTTCTGGGACATCAATGATCATTTTCAGAGTTTTCTCCCTATACTCAAGAAATTTCATCATTTCCAGCAAAGGGACAATAACCCTCATTTGTGTCAAGGCGCTAACAATGTCAAACAATGTGCTGGTGGGAACTAGGGAAACTTTTGCTATTTCCTCTTTTTCTCCTTTCTGTGGTTTTGTTATCCAGACATCTTTTTATTTTGTCTTTCCTAAATCCTTGTCTTGGATATCATTCAGCTTACTTACTGGTTTAGATACTCTATTAGTTTCTTTCATGAACATGCCAGACGACTTCCCCTTCTCAGAATTTATGGTTCTATTCCTCAAATTATAAGTTCTTTTAGCTTGGTCGACCACAGCTGCTGTGATTTTCTACCTTTCATCATCAGTAGGAATCCTAAGACTGACTTCATCCTCTTCATCTGAAAACACTTGTTGTACGTAACATTATTGATCGATCCATTTGGAGTTCATATCATAATCTCCTTCCTCTTCAAATAAGTCATATTCTCCAAATGATAGCATGTTTATAGTCTGATCGTCAGTGTACCCCTCATAGTTCTCTTCTTCTTCCTACAAATTTTTTTCTATTATGCACTAGGAAGGAGAATGTGGCATGCCATAGGCAAAACACCACATACCATCATCTACCATGTTATTCATGTGTCTCTTCAAAGGATTTGGGGTTTGGATGTTATCCCTTTAGCCTTTTTCCATAGGGTTTTTGTCCTTCCAGGTTGTATTGTAAGACATATCATGCAGTCTAGGTCTATCATGATAGAAAAATTGATGCTTGTCTATCTTGTTCACCTTCATGGATAGATATTTTAAGGCATTCAGTACTTTATCAAATTTTTCTTCATCTTTAACTTGCTTGGGAGCTCTAGGATTGAACAATTTTAGATCATTTCTTTTCCCAATCCTTCCAGCGGCCTTCCTGTTATTCTCTATGGTGATAGCAGCCTTCATTACCCCTTGAAGGGTTGTAGGATTTTTTGTCCTGATCTCATAATTCATTTTTTATCAAAAGCATTGATGTAATAAAGAATACTTACTTCAGGAACTGGCTTCATCCTATTGGGTATTCGGCTCATAACTTTAATAAATATTTTGTTAAACTCAACCACTATTTCATTTTGCTCTTTCTTGATACTTATGATCTCGTGCAATTCAAACTTAGGGTCGTTCTGATCTCCATAGTGTTCGAGAAAAAGTCTTTTAAACTCTGCAAGGCTACCTATTGAAAAATCAGGTAATGTTCTAAACCAATCTCGTGCATCTTCTATTAAATACTGCATGAATAACTTCATTTTAACATCTTCATATGGGAGGCAAAAATATTCCATGACTGTATCAAAATCTTTACAATGTGCTTCTCTTGTGATAGCATTACTCCCAATGGATTTTAGTATTGCAGTTTTAATTTCATTTGGAATGGGATGAGGATACACCATCATTCCTGAAAAATCAAATTGTTTGATGTGCTCTGTATTCATCAATCCATATCCTCCCTGGAAGAAATTCCCATGGTTCTGACCCACATTATTATTACAAGGGGGAAATTGGTTTTGAGGTTGGAAATGGTTTTGATATGCAAAGTTGTTAAAATGATTGTGCTGATATTCAGGAGGTATATTGGTGTATGTAAAATTGTTGAAATGATTATGTTGGTGTTCAGGAGGTATATTGGTGTATGTAATTTTTTTGTGTCTATGATCATATAAGGGGTTTTTCAGATGTCTTATAGGTATTTTTCTTCATGTTGATTTCATCTTTATTGCTTCCCCCCTTGTTTGATCCTTGGGTTGCATGTTCACACCTCGCCTTGTACTTATTCAGGTCATGATCAATGCCATCTTCATTGACATTCATGCCCAACTTAGCACATAATTATACACACTCCCGTATCCGTCCATTATCTTTCATTTTAGTACTTGCTTCTAACATTTGTTTCATCAAATTTGCCATACAGTCCAGTGCATCCATCTTGCTTGAACCTGAGGAACTTGATATACCTGTCCTTGAATTCGGGTGGTGATTTTCAAAACCAGGAGGGAATTTTCCTTTTCGTGCTTTATCTGCAGCTGCCAAGTCCTCATTTCTTGGGTATGTAGGAACTGTGTGGTTCTGTTTATTTAGAGTTGGATGTGAATTATTTTCAGAGTAATACTGATTATACTTCTCATTCATGAAGTCATTCTTATATTCCATTGGATTGTCTATTAATTTTTTCTTTGGATTCTTCTTATTTCTTTTCTAATAAAAGTTTAATTGTACTATTGGATGGCCTTGTGTTATTGACCTCCTTCCGTACATAAAATTTCTTATTTTAGAGTCTCCACCTTTCTTCTTGAAAGGAAATTGTATTTTGTATATGAGTTCTTTCCCACAGCAGAGTCTTTCTTAAATAAATGTGTTCCCCAACAGAGTCACCAATCTGTTGGATCTCAAATTAACAGATTGGAGGATTCTAAGAATATGCCAAATTTTATCTTTAAATTCCCCAACTGACTTGGTCAACTATAAAGTTATTAACTCTCTCACTTTAGGCTCTGCAAGACCTAGGCAGGTGTACCTATTCACTAGTTGTTCACTTAGTGTTGTCTATAGCAGATTGTATGATTTTACTCAAGTTTGGCTCCTACCTCAGAATGACATTGGGTTCTGGGATAGAGATATAGCAGACGATTTCAAATTTGTCATTTAATATAAGTTATTCGGTCTTTGTTATCTATTCTATAAATCTAAATGTCTATGTTACTCCTATTTCTACCTGATATCCTAATGGACACTATTCTATGCTGGAAAGTAAAAGTGTAATTGATCTGAAAAGGTTGTCGCTCTCAAATGATCAGTGCCTTACCTCTTGCTGGGCTACAGAGTCTGAATTTCCACCAGGATTTAATATGTAACTCTTATGGGACAATGTTTAAACCCACCCTCTAGATGAATCTATCAGTTATCCTTCCTCCAATAGATCTATTTTAATCAACTTTTGCAATAGTTTGCCTAAATGAGTTTAACCCCTATCCTAGGAGACCATTCAGGGAAGAAATGCAGGGAACAATTATATTTCACATGCACTTCTTTATTCAAACTGATAACAACAAGGAAATAAACTTCACTATGAAGATTTTAAAGTAACCTTATCTCTCTGAGATAATAACACAAAAGAACTGCCTACAGGAAAACATTAATCTATAACACTATAGAAACAAATGCAACTGATTATATTGATACGAGTTTCCGTAAGTACAAAATGTCTCAAAAATTATTCTAAAAATCTCATTCTAATCTCCTCTTCTTACAAAAGTTTTGATGAATAATGATGAATAGTAAATAACCAACACATACTGAGAGGGGGGGTGAATCAATAGAGACAAAAATTTCTCCGACAACTTAAATTGCAAAGAGTACACTAACTGGCAAACAACATCATCAACCTAAATCAAGACAATATCGGTAAGACACAGTAAGACTGTCAAAGAGATAAACCGGTAACACTTAGAACTTCTCAAAACCTAATATCTCATCTCAAGTTCACCCATATGCTTAAGAAGGTAATACATCAGAAATACAATGACCATTAGATTAGCATGCTTTACCACTTAACAGAAAACACTAAATCATCACATGAAAAAGAATCACACATAACACACTGATTTTTCACATGGAAACCCAATTGGGAAAAACCATGGTAGCGATGAATACCCACAAGTTGTTCTTGAACTTTTCTGAAGTCTACTCTATTAGGAGCCTAGTCCGGTTAAATACTTTACAACAGGTTTTGCTAGGAACCGATCCTGGTAGGGATCACCCAATTAAGGGATGGCTAAATACCTGGTTAGATGTTAAAAGCCTGTTAAAGGTTACCTCGGAAGAGGATTTGAAGAACTCAATGATTTTGAGTCACCTTGTTAAAGGATTTACAAAATCCCTGTTAAAGCTACCCAGTAAAGGGATTTTCCAACTGCTGAAATGGTTAGAAGTCAACAGGTAATACATTGATCTGATAACAACACTCAATGCCAAGGTAGATCCATTTTAGTTCCTTTACATCTGCAATCACACTCTACAAATCTCTACTAATTTCTCTGGTCTTGCAAGAATCACCTCACATACATTCATTTGCCACCAACTTCAAATGAAAATCATCATCGACCCTATGGACAATAATTAGGTTGGTGGCCAAAACCTAAAACCCTAAGCATCTAGGTTAAGAATACAGTCATTCTAATCCTGACTGTTTAAACACATTACATAGGGTAAAACAATCTTGAACAAATCTCAAGACTTTGTGTATCATTCATTCTTCACTGCTTCTAGAAGTTGATAACCCATCACACGCTTTCCACCATTTACTAAGACTTTGCACATTCTTGAGGTAGATAGAATCAATCTTCTTATGCAAGATCCTCAAGGAAATTCTTCACACGCACAAGGATAACATGGCAATGCAATCCAATCTTCATTTCAATTCTAACTCATCGCACGATGTTGTCGGTTGAATCACACAAACTTGGAATGCATCAATCGGAAACCTTGAAGCTGAGATTACCAATCGGTAGTCATATCAAGTGAAACCCCGATATAAACTTTTCATATACTGGTTCACTTGCCGGCTTACTTACTTCAACATACCGGTTCACACTTCATCATATCGGTTCACTTGCTAGTTTACTTACATCAACATACTGGTTCACACTTCAGTATACTGACATCAATGACAACATACATCATTATCATGTCATCAAACTTTGCACATATGCCAACAACCTCCCCCTTTGGAATTGATAGTAATACACAAAGATATCTCTTCATCTTCTTCCATATTATATGTCTTCAATACTACAGATATCTTCTCTGCTTCACATCTTCTCCCCCTTTGACAACAATGCCAAAGTGGAGGCACAAGCTTCCATGTTCCACTATGTTGCTCCCCCTAAGGAGTAGCATCCTTCAACACATCAATCCTGAAAAAGATTTGACAATGCAATACCTTACTGATGTGGAGCACATACCTTTAGTTCACCTCTTGAAGGGGCAGCACCCCTAATTCACCTCTTAAATAGGTAAATGTAGCCTTCGGTAGAGGCTTGGTGAATATATCTGCTAACTGCTCCTTACTGGAAATATGTTCCAATACGACCTCTTTGTTTTGAACTTTCTCCCTCAAGAAATGATACTTGAGCTCGAAGTGCTTGGTTCTAGCATGCAATACCGGATTCTTGGAAATATTATTTACACTTGTGTTATCACAAAATATACTCACCGGTTCAGATACAGGGACTTTGAAACCACTTAATACATGCTTCATCTAGATTGTCTGAGTATAATTTATAAATGCTGCTACATATTTTGCTTTTGTTGTGGATTGAGAGATATAACTTCACTTCTTGCTCATCCATGAGACTAGTCTACCACCAAGAAAGAATGCACCATTGGTTATGCTTTTCCAGTCGTCCACATTACCAGCCCAATTGGCATCGGTAAACACTTTGAGATTGAAATCATTATTGTATGGATACCACAATCCATAATCTATAGTTCCCTTCAGATATCTAAGAATCCGCTTGACTGCTACCAAGTGGGATTCTCTTGGACTTTTCTGAAAACGTGCAACAATGCCCACTGCATGTGCAATGTCCAGTCTATTGTGTACTACATAGTGTAACTTATCAATCATTGACCGGTATTCCTTCTCATTCACCAACACTGAATCATCTTCTTTTGACAATTTACAACCGGTCATCATCGATGTACCAACTGGTTTGTTGTCTTCCATGCCAAAGGTTTTCAACACCTCTTTGACATACTTGGACTGAGTGATAAAGATACCATCTTTCATTTGTTGAATCTGTAGTCCAATGAAGAACTTAATCTCTTTGATTAGTGGCATCTCAAATTCCTTCTTGATTTCATCTGCAAATGCATGGCTCATCTTATCATCTCCACCAAAAATTATGTCATCAACAAACACTTCATAGATCAGAATCTAATCTCCTTCTGACTTTAGATAGATATTGCTATCTTCACTTGTTCGTTCAAATCCAATCTTCACAAGATGAGAGTGTAAACATTCATACCATGCTCTAGGTGCTTTCTTCAATCCATACAAGGCTTTATGTAGCCTACACACCATGTCACTATCTTCTAATAGGGCAAACCCATCTGGTTGCTCTATATACACTTCTTCTTCAAGTATTCCATTCAAGAATGCAGATTTTACATCCATCCAATACACTTTGAATCCCTTGAAGGCTGCATATGCAAGTAGCATTCAAACTCCTTCCAATCTAGCTACTAGAGAAAAGGTTTCTCCATAGTCTTCTCCTTCTTCTTGAGCATATCCCTTACATACCAATCTTGCTTTGTTTCTTGCCACTGTGCCATCTTCATTCAGCTTGTTTCTAAAAACCCATTTGGTGCCAATAAATTTTTTGTGCTCAGATCTGGGTACCAAAGACCATGTACCATTCTTTTCTATCTGGTCAAGTTCTTCTTCCATAGCCTTAATCCAGTCTTCATCTTTGTGTGCCTCTTTAAATGTTTTGGGGCTCAAATTCAGAAATCATGTAGGAATTCTCTTTGACTTTTCTTCTTGTAAGTATTCCTGCATCCTTATCCCCTATGATTTTCTTTGGATCATGATGCAGCTTTACATAACTAGGAATGATCTTAGCTAATTCCTCTTGCTTTTCCTCTTCATCCTCATCTTCATCTACATCTACCGCAACATCTACTAGTGTAGGAGCACTGTTACTTATACTTGGTTGCTTTGCAATCGGTTCCCAGAAGGTTGCACCTAGTTCATCTACCGCTCGCTCGCTACTAGTTTCCTCAGGTTTCTCAAAGGTTTCATCAACTCTAACATTGATACTTTCAATAATTTTCTATGTCCTATTGTTAAAACACTTGAGAGCTTTGCCCTTGGTGGAATACCCTAGGAATATTCCATCATCACATTTTGCATCAAACTTTCTCTAGTGTTCACTTCTCTTGATATGACACTTGCTACCAAATACTTTAAAGCAGCTTACTACTGGAGTCTTACTGGTCCAATACTCATAAGTATTTTTATCCTTACCTTTCTTGATGAGTACCCGGTTCATAGTGTAGACTGTAGTGCTCACCGCTTCTCTCCAAAAAGTGTGAGCAACCTTCCCATGAATCAACATCATTCTTGTTGCTTCAACTATAGTCTAGTTGTTCCTTTCTGCTAGGCTATTCTGTTGTGGAGTCCGAGGGGCAGACAGTTGCCTCTTGATGTCATTCTATTCATAGTACTTATTGAATTCACCAGAAGTGAACTCACCTCCTTGGTCGGTTCTAAGGCATTTGATCCTCTTACCGCTTTCCTTTTCAACTAGTGCTCTGAAGGATTTAAACTTTCCAAAAGCTTCAGACTTGTCTTTTAAGAATGTGACCCACATCATTCTTGAGCAATCATCAGTGAGAATAATAAAGTACCTATCTCCTTGAACACTCCTACTTTTCATAGGACCACACAAATCAGTATGCACAAGATCAAGTAAATTATCTACTGTGAAAGATTTACCTTTGAAGGTTGAGGAAGACATTTTCCCTAGTTGACATTCTCTACACAAATGATTCTCCAGTTTGTTCAGCACATGCAATCCTCTAACTGCCTTGATATTACTAGCCTTCACAATATTATCAAATTTTACATGGCAGAGTCTTCTATGCCATATCCAACTGTCATCAAAATTAGCCATTAGACATTAACTAATATTTGTATTTAACTGAAATAAGTTACCTCTGGTTTTCATAACGGTGGCCATTAATTCACCACTCTTTCCTTTTATTTTGCATAGTCCACCTTTGAATTCTAGAGTGAGTCCTTTATCATTCAGTTGGGCAACACTCAAAAGGTTATGTCTGAGACCTTCTACCCAATACACATTATCAACACTGCCTTTTCCATTTAGAGAGATGGACCCTTTGCCTTTTACCATACATGGTGCATCATTACCAAATTGGACTACACCTCCATCATACTCTTCCAATGATAGAAACTTTTTCCGGTCACCAGTCATGTGGTGAGAACATCCACTATCAATAATCCACTCATTAGAATTATCAAAGCTAGAGACAAGAGCCTTCTTGTCTGACACATCTTCCTTAATGGCTACAAACACTATGTCTTCACTTTCTTCATCTTTTGATTCATCATCAGTGACACCTTCATCGACTGCAACAAGACAGTTTCTCCTATTTCCTCCTTCGAACTTTTTAAACTTCTCTAGTTTGTCTTTATTATCACTATTAGGATAGCTAACAATAATGTGTCCTATCCTATTGCAAGAAAAACATTTCAAAGGGAGCTTACCTCTGTATTTTCCAGTTCCCTTAGGAAGTCTCTTGGCAAGAAGAGCTTCAAACTCCATTAGGATCTCCTCATCATCCATATCTCTACTTTGTTTAGGTTCATAGTTGGTACCAACTTGTTTTCCCTTTCTAGATGGTGTAGCAGATGCTATAAAGGTAGATTCAGTCTTCTGAACACTCCCATCATAACTATTTAGCTCATATGTAGTCAACTTAGCGATGATGGAGTCTAGGGATACCTTTTGTTTTGTCAATAAATCTCAACTCCTAAATAGCTGCAACCCTTATTGCATAGACCAGTAACAAGGATCTCAAAACTTTGCTAACAATGGTGGGATCATCCATTGTACCTCCTACACTCTTGATGTCTCCAACAACAATTTTAATTCTTATCCCATATTTTTGAATGGTCTCTCCTTCAACCATCCACATGTCTTCAAATTTTCCTCTAAGGCTCTCTTCCTTAGCTTGCTTCACATGCTCATCACCACCATAGATAGTCTCTAGAGTATCCCATACATCTTTGGGATTATCTTTATCTTGAACATCTATAAACTCAATATCAGATAGACTGCTGATAAGAGCTTCCATGACTTGCCCATTCTCCTAAATTTCTCTTTTTTGATCATCGGTGAGAGTACTGGTAGGGACAACATAAGTATTCTTAACATAGTTCCAGTGTTGAGCACCCATTCTTTTAATGTTGATCTTCATTCTATCCTTCCATATCTTAAAGTTATCTCTGTTGAACTTAGGACCTTCCCTCCTCATCATTAGAATAGGATATTTTCCTCAAGCAGTTAAGCTTATATCACCGAGGATTGGAGGATTCTCTGATACCAATTGATAAATAATGATGAACAATAAATACCCAACAGGTATTGAGGGGGGGGGGGTGAATCAGTACAGACAAAAATTTCTCCAACAACTTAAACTACAAAGACTGCACTAACTGGCAAACAACATCATCAACCTAAATCAAGACAATACCGGTAAAACACAGTAAGACTATAAAAGACATAAACCGGTAACACTTAGAACTTCTCAAAACCTAATATCTCATCTCAACTTCACCCATATGCTTAAGTAAGTAATACATCAGATATACAATGACCATTAGATCAACATGCTTTACCACTTAACAGAAAATGCTAAATCATCACATGAAAAAGCATCACACATAACACACTCATTTTTTACATGGAAACCCAACTAAGAAAACCACGGCGGGGATGAATACCCACAAGTTGTTCTTGAACTCTTCTGAAGTCCACTCTGTTAGGAGCCTAGTCTAGTTAAAGATTTTACAATAGGTTCTTCTAGGAACCGATCTTACTAGGGATCACTCAATTAAGGGATGGCTAAATACCCGGTTAGAGGTTAAAACCCTGTTAAAGGTTACCTCGCAAGAGGATTTGATGAACTCGATGATTTTGAGTCACCCTGTTAAAAGATTTACAAAAATCTTGTTAAAGCAACCCATTAAAGGGATTTTCCAACTGCTAAAATGGTTAGAAGGCAACAGGTAATACACTAATCTGATAACATCACTCAATGCCAAGGTAGATCCACTCCAGTTCCTTTACATCTGCAATCACACTCTATAAATCTCTACTCATTTCTCCGGTCTGGCAAGAATCACCTCACATACATTCATTTTCCAACAACTTCAAATAAAAATCATCATCGACCTTATAGACAACATTTAGGTCGGTGGCCAAAACCTAAAACCCTAAGCATCTAGGTTAGTAATACAATTATTCCAATCCTGACCATTTAAACACATTACATAGGGTAAAACAATCTTGAACAAATCTCAAGATTTTCTACATCGTCTGTTCTTTACTACTTCTGGAAGCTGATAACCCATCACGCGCTCTCCACCGTTTACTAAGACTTTGCACATTCCTGAGGTAGATAGAATCAATATTCTTATGCAAGATCCTCAAGGAAATTCTTCATGCGCACAAGGCTGATATAGCAATGCAATCTAATCTTCATTTCAATGCTAACTCATCACAGGATGTCGTCGGTTGAATCGCACAAACTTGGAATGCATCAGCCAGAAACCCTGAAGCTGAGATTACCAACCGATAGTCATATCAAGTGAAACCCCGATACAAACTTTGCATATACCGGTTCACTTGCTAGTTTACTTACTTCAAAATACTGGTTCACACTTCATCATACCAGTTCACTTGCCAGTTTACTTACTTCAACATACCGGTTCACACTTTAGTATATTGACATCAATGACAACATACATCATTATCATGTCATCAAACTCTACACATATGCCAACAAGTTCTTATATATATGAGACCAAAAGATGCCTTCCCAAAGAGGTACATCCTTTGGGACATTTGATTATATTTTATTAACCATTGGAAGCATTTAATTAATCCCAACATGTTTATCATTAGTGCAGTGCCTTTGGTTTTCGTCCCTTTGAATATTTCAATCCGAAGTCCATTTTACTTTAGTAGCATAGGTCTCCCCAATCATTGTATCGGGCATCGGCACAACATATTCATCTCTCTTCCGATGGACCAAGTCATCCTGATGAATCCTCCCTTAGTTGGGTTTCACTTTTTCCTTTATGTCCATCGAAACAAATTATTTTGATACATGCACCTTCTATCCCTATGTGGCATTCTGCCCATCGAGCATCGGCACAACTCCGAAAATGTTTCTCTGATGATGCACGTTACCCCAACAAGTCTTTCTTCATGGTCTGCACCTTGCTTCCCTTGTCGGGTCATCTCTTCGGGCATCAGAATGACTCAATTTATGTTTCCTTGAAACATCATATTCCATCGATAGTCATTCTTTACTTTGGTGAAACTGACATCATCACTGGCGTATCTCTGGGTCATCGATATCTTCATCTTTGCCAAAGATTTAACTTTAGGTGTTCGCGTCAATGTAATATTTCATCAAAATCTTGCTTTAGATGAAATCCTTTCCTCGCCAAGTCTCTCCATTGTTTTATCAATCTTAGAATTCCATCAAAGCAGTTTCACTATCCGGCCCTTGTACTAGTATTGATGAAATTCCCCCTTACGGTGAAAGAAGAAAACCTTCCTTCGATCTCTTATGTTCGATCGATAACAAGTTATCGATGGAAATGTCTCATGTTTCTTCGATGACCTGCCACGTGTTACCTTGTGTTTGACCCGTAGATCCCCCTATTCACCACTTGGATCTACCACTAGACCTGCCCCCCCCCCCTTGTCACCAAGTTGTGATGGTATCTGGTGAGTTGTTTCTCCTTGTGCCATAATGACCATCATTGGATTATCTGCGATCACCGTCCGATCTTCCCAACTCACTCGACCTTTATCTCTCATCCTTACCAGTCTGTAAAACTTTGGTTTCCTTAGGATGTGTGCGCACACATGGGGTCCATTGGATCACCAAGCTTCCTTCATGCCAAAATTTATTTATCTTTGGACACTATCATTGTGTGTGGCTTTGCACTTAAATGCAAAATATTCTCTCCCTACAACCAATGTGGAATAACACCTTATGCTTGAATCCCACAGGCTTCTCTTTTCTCTTGCTTACTATTTTGGGTTCCTCAAGGTAACATAATCCGCTTGAATTTCCTTCCTTGAGCCCAACTGGACCATCCTCATTGGTGTAACTCATTGAGCCCTTTCCTATCGTTTTCACCCTAGGAAACTGCCATCGGATTTATCAGTATAAGTTGTACCAATCAACATGCACCCCTTTTCTCTTTAGGTGATCTTATCGAGGTAACTTATGTCGATAAGTCAACTTTCATTTTCTTTGTAGGATATGATTTCTTTCTTGAATACATAAATTTATGAGCTACTCAGCGGATTTCATAGGAACTGAATCAAAGGTGTAGAAGGCATATAGACCATAATATTTAAGGTGCTTGATGGACTGCAAATTTATTCAATCAGGATTTGTGGATGTATTTTAGAAGTGTTCACAAAATCATTCTACTCATGTGACCCTAAATTTGCTAGAATTTAAGGTTCCAATAGATTCAAAGAAAAATGCTCAATTTGTTGTCAAAATTGTCAATTTGATTCTCTGGATATGAAAATTGATTGATGATAATGATGATATGCCCCCTTGGGTGATAAGTTGAAAACATATGTGTTTTCTGAGGAGATGACATGAAGTACGACAATGTTTTGGATTTTTTGGATTTTTTTAGTTTTTAAATTTTATCGCCTGGTAGATTTATTAAAAATGATATGGAAAAAAAGAGGTGAAGACTATGTGGGGATAGAACGTACATGCCCCAGACATCCACCGAGGCATCATAGCCTTCTGTGTCAGCATGGGCTATATAAGCCTCCAAGGGCCCATTCTGACCTCATTTGCACACTTTTCTTTGGAGCATTAGAGCTTAGAGGAGATAGAGGAGATGGCATCCCCTATCACCATCACCGTTTTTGAGCGCTTATGTTGATTTGAGAGGCTAGCAGAGTACAATCCACCGGTAAGTTGATTTTCTAACCCTTTTTGTAAATTTTTAGCTTTGTTTTTAGGCGATTTGGTAATTTTCCGAATTTTTTTTGGGCTAGTTAGGTTTTTTCGTGCTTTTTCTCTTTTTTGCTTTGTTTTCATGCATATGATTTTTCTTTTAGTGCATGTGCTGAATTTTGTTGCACATTTGATAATTATCGTATCACATTTGATTTTTCTTGTGACACATGATGTTTTTTGCTGCGCATTTGATTTTTTGATTGGCACATAAGAGTTATAGAATAGCACATTTGATGTCAAGATTAGTGCATTGAAGAAACAGTCTTGCACATATGATGTTTTTTTTAGCACATATGTGGAATCTTATAGCGCATATGATAGATTAAATAACACATATGAAATTCTGCATTTGATGATTGTTTTAGTGCATATGAAACAATGAGCATTTTGTGTGATTTTTGAAAAATTTGAACATGCGCAATTTTGATTTTTAGATTTGTCATGAAGTTTTGCACCCTGTCAAAGTGTCTTTTTGGATCGAATGTGTTGATTTTGGTCGGTAATTGATGTTTGTCGTTATGAGTCTATTGTGTCAATTCAGATTTTGGTTTGGATTAATTGTGGTCAAGTCTATATGGTTTAAAGTCGTTATGAGTCTGTCTGCGATATGGGTTTTGCTGTCATTATTGATGAATAAATGATGAATAGTTAGTACCAAACCGGTACTGAGAGGGGGGGTGAATCAGTACATGCAAAAACACTTTTCTTGAACCGGTTTTACTACACACACTAAACTTTGATTGGTAAGCAATAACACAGGTCTAAATCAGATTACTACCGGTAAAATATAGTGAGAATGTGAAAGACATAAACCGGTAACCCTTAGCTTTCCATACAATCTAATACCTCATTTCCACTTCACCCTTATGCATAAACAAGTAATCCATCATCAAAATGTAATGACTGCTAGTTCAACATATTTTACCAGTTTGACATAAAACACTAAACCATCACATGAAAGGCATCACACATGACACACTGATTTTTCACGTGAAAACCCAACTAAGAAAAACCATGGTGGGGATGAATACCCACAAGTTGTTCTTGAACTCTTTTGAATTTTGCTTTGTTAGGAGCCTAGTCTAGTTAAAGACTATTACAATAGATTATGCTAGGAACCGATCCTGCTAGGAACTGATCCTGCTAGGGATCACTCGGTTAAGGGATGGCTAAATACCCGGTTAAAGGTTAGAACCCTGTTAAAGGTTACCTTGCAAGAGGATTTGAAGAACTCATTGAATTGAGTCATCGTGTTAAAGTATTTACACAAAAGCCTATTAAAGATACCTGGTTAAGGGATTTTCCAACTACTGAAATGGTTAGAAGTCAATAGGTAATACACTGATCTGATAACAGCACTCAATACCAAGGCAGATGCACTTTAGCTCCTTTTCTTCTACAATCACACTCTGCAAGTATCATAACACTGCTTCAGTCTGGCAAGAATCAAGTGTCGCTCACTGGGATACACACATAATATTTGCCAACAACTTCAAAATGAAAAACATCATCAACCTTATAGGAAATAGATAGGTTGGTAGCATAAACCCTAAACCCTAAACATTTAGGTTTTACAATCTAGTCGGTTCAATCTCGACCGTTAATCACACTGGATCGAATACAATAGTCTTGAATAGATCTCAAGACCTTCTCTAATGCTCATTCTTTTCTTGCCACTTTAGGAAGCTGATAACTCATCACACACTCTCCATGATTTACAAAGACTTTGCACATTCCCGAAGTAGATAGGATCAATCTCCATACAAGATCCTCAATGAAATTATTCATGCACACAAGACTGACGTGGCAACACTTATCTGGTCTTTATTAGAATTCTAACTCATCACAAGATGTCATCGGTTGAATCGCACAATCTTGGAATGTATCGACCAGAAACCCTGAAGCTGAGACTACCAACCGGTAGTCATGCCAAGTGAAAATCCGATACAAAACTTCCATTTACCAGTTCTTATTCCAGCATACCGATTCACCTTGAACAAACATACTGCTTCACTATTTCACAAATACCGGTTTACATCATCATACTGGTTCTCTTGCCAGTTTGCTTACTACAACATACCGGTTCATACTTCAACATATTGACAAACATACCAGTTCATACTTCAGCATATTGACATCAATGAAAACATACAATATCATCATGTCATCATGCTCTACACATATGCCAACAATCTCCCCTTTGGAATTGATGGCAATATACAAAGATATCTTTCTACTTCTGATTCACATCTTCTCCCCAATACTGCAGATATCTTCTCCGCTTCACATCTTCTCCCCCTTTGACAAGAATGTCAAAGTGGAGGCATACACATCTATGTTCCACTATGATGCTCCCCCTAAGGAGTAGCATCCTTCAAAACACCAATCCTAAAAAAAGATATATCAATGTAAGACCTGATTGATGTGGAGCACACACCTTTTGTTCACCTCTTGAAGGGGCAGCACCCCTAATTCACCTCTAAAATAGGTAAAGGTAGCCTTCGGTAGAGGCTTGGTGAATATGTCTGCTAATTGCTCCTTACTGGAAACATGTTCTAGTACAACCTCTTTGTTCTGAACCTTCTCCCTCAAGAAATGATACTTTAGCTCGAAGTGCTTGGTTCTAGCATGTAAAACCGGATTCTTGGAGATGTTAATTGCACTTGTGTTGTCACAAAATATACTTACCGGTTCAATACAGGAACTTTGATTTCATTTAATATATGCTTCATCCAAATTGTCTGGGTGCAGTTCATAAATGCTGCAACATACTCTGCTTCTGTTGTAGACTGAGAGATACAACTCTGCTTCTTACTCATCCATGAGACTAGTCTACCACCAAGAAAGAATGCACCACCGGTTGTTCTCTTTCGGTCGTCCACACTACCAGCCCAATTAGCATCTGCAAACAATTTCAGGTTGAAATAATTACTATATGGATACCATAATCCATAGTCAATAGTTCCCTTCATATATGTAAGAATCTGCTTGACTGCTACCAAGTGGGATTCACTTGGGCTTTTTTGGAACCGTGCAGCAATTCCCACTGCATGTGCAATGTACGGTCTTCTATGTACTACATAGTGCAACTTACCAATCATTGATCGGTATTCCTTCTCATTTACCAACACCGATTCATCTTATTTTGATTATTTACAGCCAGTCACCATCAATGTACCAATCAGTTTGTCTTCCATGCCAAAGGTCTTCAACACCTCTTTGACATACTTGGACTGAGTGATAAAGATTCCATCTTTCATTTATTGAATCTGTAGTCCAATGAAGAACTTAATCTCCCCTATAAGTGACATCTCAAATTCCTTCTTTATCTCATTTGCAAAGTCATGACTCATCTTGTCATCTCCACCAAAAATTATGTCATCAACAAATACGTCATAGATTAGAATCTAATCTCCTTATAACTTCAGATAGATATTGCTATCTTCACTTGTTCTCTCAAATCCAATCTTCACAAGATGGGAGTGCAAGCGTTC
This sequence comes from Cryptomeria japonica, assembly GCF_030272615.1. Taxonomy (NCBI): domain Eukaryota; kingdom Viridiplantae; phylum Streptophyta; class Pinopsida; order Cupressales; family Cupressaceae; genus Cryptomeria; species Cryptomeria japonica. The sequence continues at coordinate 367,554,828 of NC_081413.1, read as the reverse complement.
ATACCATGCTCTAGGTTCCTGCTTTAGTCCATATAAGGCTTTATGTAGCCTACACACCATGTCACTGTCTTTTGATAGGGCAAACCCATCTGGTTGCTCTATATACACCTCCTCTTCTAGTATTCCATTCAGGAATGTAGATTTTACATCCATTTGATATACTTTAAATCCCTTGAAGGCTGTATATGCAAGAAGCATACAAACTCCTTCCAATCTGGCTATTGGTGCAAAGGTTTCTCCATAGTCTTCTCCTTCTTCTTGAGCATATCCTTTACACGCTAGTTTGGCTTTGTTTCTTACTATAGACACCTAAAATTATCATGTCTAATTAAATAAATATTTTATTTATTTAATTATTTTACCCTAATTCTTCTATTTATTAAATAAATGTTTATTTATTTAATTAATTCATTTATCCTCTTCTAGCCTTATTTCTCATTTAAATAAATACATTTATTTATTTAAATTATCCTTTTCCTAAATTAAATAAATATCTTATTTATTTAATTCATCCCACTTCTTCTATTAATTAAATAAATCTTTATTTATTTAATTAATTCATTAACCTTTTCTACCCGTGACACATGTCATTCATCTCTTAATTCATACACTACCTACCCTTTCATTATTTTTCTTATTTCCTCTACCTACCCTCTAATCATAGCCGACCTCTTTTTACACCTCTCAATCTTATCCCTCCATTTCTTATAGTGTCTTCTATATAAGGAGATGCTTCCTTCATTATCAAACCCTAATCAATCTATGCATCCTAGCTAACTCAATTATGCACTTGACTACACTACGCTTTTCATATGCGATCCTACTTGCAACCACATTTCGTTCCTTGTTGAGCTCTTGTGCACATAAAATCTGAGAGAAAATATATCAAGCAAGATCAATGGAGATAGGAGGAATGAAGATCCAAACCCTATTGGACATGTGATGGTATAATCTTTGTGATTTCATTTGATTTGCATTATCTTAGGTAATCTTCATATGTTATGGTGGATCTTTGTTGTTGTTAGGCTAGGGTTTTGTGGTTGAATTCATTTAGTCTTTCAATATTGTTGTATCCATTTTCACCGTATACATTTTGGCACACCCAGTGGGACCCTTGTCCCTTTTGCATTTAACATCCTTGTTGCAGATTTCGTGTTTTGACGTTGCAGATCTTACATTTTTGACAGCATTTTGAAATTTTCGCATCTGTGTACTTTCAGATTGCGTTTTTGGTTTTCTGTCACATTTGTGACATCTGGGATCGCGTCTACATCCTCAACAATATTTTATTTTTACAAATTCTGAAAGTCGTGTCTATGTTCCCTAGTCCCGTTTGTGGGGTTTTTAGGCGCGTCTGTGTCCAGAAGCCGCGTCTGTGTTCTGGAGCTGTGTCTGTGTCTCATCTAAGCGCGTCTGCGTCTAGAAGCCACGTTTGTGTTTTTGATAACCGTGTTTGTGTGCACTTGTTTCATTTTGGGTTTCATTGATTTAGTTTTTAGTCAATCGGGTTTTTAGATCTTGTTTATTTTGAGCTAACATTTTCAAATCTAGCTAACAGAATTGGTGCAGCTTGTCTTGAAAGAAAAATTGTTTTGTTGAAGGCCCCTATTTTCACAAAGTCTTTTGGGTTTAAAATTTACCTAACTTGTGTGCTTGTAGGAAGGGGTGATCATTTGAAACAATCCAAACTACTAATAGATCTTTGTTGCAGGTCCTTGGCAAGGGTTTTTGATTTTTATTGTGTGCCTTGTTTTCATAGAATAGCAAACACTTCAATTGGTTCACTAAAATTAAATCATTGTCTTTTGTGTTTTGAGCAATAGGCTCTTTTTGTTTAATCTTTAGAGGGTCTGTCTCGCCATGTGGTCATTAGGACTACTAGTGAGGAGAGAATGACCCAAGTGGTAGCAAAAGAAAAGCCATCTTCTTCCAAACCACTATAAATAACTGTATCCATGGTGAAAACTATGGATAACGTGTGATGATTAGTTCATACCGACACTATGTCTCCCCATAAACCCGTTTGATCAAATTTATTTGATCATTTGTAGGGCGTAACCCCTACCGGCTGGGAGCCTTCTATATTTATAGAGCTGAAAGTGCCGCATGTATGGCCACATGAGCGGATGCCCTTACTAGCACCTTTTTGTTTTAGAAGCCAAAATCCTTCTAGTTGTTGAGGTAGGAGGTTGGACCTCTGGTAGCGGCCCACACACATACGGTTCTCAGTAGAGATACAAAGTTCACCATAGGGAGTTTTCATGGGGACTAATGCTTGGCTGCCCCAAGAAATGAGTGTCGAGGGTGGAGCTAGTGGGGTCAAGCATCTATGTATCCACTCTAAATAGCGTAGCCTCGGGGGAAACTCCATGTGGGATCAACAACTATTGTCTTGGCCAGCCATAAGAATTGTGCTTGACTTATTTTGAACATTCAAACATTCAAGACCAAACAACAAAACATTGTGTCTTTTGTGTCTTCAAGTGTATGCAAAACAATTTTACATCAAACAACACACTTGTCTTTGAGTCATGTTGAGAGTCTAAACACTTGCAAACATTGAGTCTTCAACAACATTGTGTCCTCTTGTCACGAAAAAAAGTCAAACATTTAGATTTGGTCACAACAAGCAACTTCACATATTGGAAAAATTGCACAAAGTTTGTAGAAACGCGTTTGTGTCTGACAGACCCGCGTCTGTGTCATCTAAATGCGCCTGTGAAGGGCAGAAACGTGTCTGTGTCTTTTGAGCAACATTGCAACATCTCAGAAACGTGTCTGTGTCTGACAAAACCATGTCTGTGTCATCTAAATGCGTCTGTGTCTGACAAAATAGCATCTGTGTCCTTTAAGCGTGTCTATGAAGTATACAGGCACATCTGTGTTCAGGATTGAAAACTTTCATAATTCAGTAAACAAGAACAATCAGTTTCAGACTTATTGAGCTTCCTAGGTTATCTCTCTGGGTTTTTCATCTAGCATTCAACCTATCTTTGGGTCTCACAAAGTCCATCATTTCTTTACACCTTACATTACATTCACATTTGTCTAAACTTGAGTCAAAAGGTCACTTGCTTTTCCTCATCATACTTTGTCAACACACTACATGCAACAACACTTTGCTAAGTGGTCCCTCATCAAGGTCTATCACCTTTGGGTCTCATTTGGTCTTACTTAGAGTCAAGGTCAACTTACCTCATCAAGAGAAACTATCATCTCTTTGGAAGCCACACCTACTCTACTACATACATACTTGGTCTTACACTTTGGACATTGCAAGTACACTTCAGATTCATTTACATTCCATCCAACTCTTGGTCTTCCATACTCTTTTCATTTTCATCTAGTCTCACACATCTTGGTCAAGACCTAGTTCATGGTTGAAACCCATTTCCAAAAATCTAGGAGAGAAACTAAAGAGGCTCAAGAGTCTGCAAACATGAGTTCTTATGAGTGTGACAATGATATCTTTTTCAATTCTTATCATACCGCATTACCTGACATGGATGCTTATAGAAACATTCCAAATGTTGAGAACATGGACACTACAAACAACAATGATACACACAATGACAATATGGACAACTTCTCCATACATTCAGTAGAAGTGGAAGACACCATTATGAATCCCCATTTCAATAGATTGGTTGAGGAAATAATGAGGAGAGATAGACAATACTTTTTACAAGTGATAGCACAAAGTGGAGCCAAGATCCCTCATGATTTTGACATGTCTCAAATAATGGAAAATCGACGTTTGCAACAAACTCACTCCAACATGGATCAAAGGAGACCTAATAGTGGAGGAAATAGAGGACCACATATGGTGCCTGAATCACCATCATCTTTGTTTCAAAAACTAGAGGTCCCATACACACATGGTCAAGCATATGATACTCACCTTCGCAGACCATTATGGAAGTCTTATGCAGAAAAATATGCTCAACCACATACCAATGCTAAGGATCAACCACCAAAGCAATTGGATATTCAAAGGCATGCTCAAAATTTGGACGCAAGGAAACCTTGCATCAAATTTGGGGGCAGCACACTAGAAAAAACTCATGACATGCCTGTAGAGTATGGTATACATGGACAAAGCAGATATTTCATTCCTCAACATGACTCTATACCAAGTGGTCCATATACGCAACATCATTATAGACCTCCTCCATATGAACATGTGTATGATCAATATCATCCATATATGCAACATGCTCCTCCTCCAATTGGTGCCTCAAGCATGGGGTATGGTCCAAGAAGTCGATCTCCACCTAAGAATAATCTGGAACATCAAATCAGAGACTTACAAAAGAAAATGGATGACATAAATACACCGTAGCCAACATACACAATGAGAGACATATGTCCTTATCCATTTGACAAAAGCATTCCAATGCCTCCATTTCCTACACACTTTGTGACACCTAAGTTTGATAAGTATAGAGGAAAAGGATATCCTAAGGCACATATAAGACATTTTTTCACAACTTGCATTGAGGTAGCAGTAGAAGAGACATATTTGATGAGATTATTCCCATAGAGCTTAGGTGATCAAGCTATGGAATGGTTCTCCCAACTTCCACCTGGCATTAAGTCATGGGGTGACTTAGCTGAGGCATTTATACAACATTTCTCATACAACATAGAGACAGACATATCAGTCACTACCTTGTGCAAAACCAAACAAAAAGAAGGAGAGTCTTTTGCATCTTTTTTTACAAAGATGGAGGAATCTAGCCAGCAGATGCTCTTGTGAAATTCCACAAAAGCAAATGGTAGAAATGTTCACCTAGAATGTTAACAAAGACATTGGCTATGATCTAAGGAAAGCTTGTTTGTCCACCTTCAAGGACGTCATTGAATTAGGCTTAGCAATAGAGAAGGTCCTAATTGAGCAAGGAGTCATTAAGATATTCAAGGAAAACAAAGAGGACTTTAAAGGAAAAGATAAGCCAAGATTTTGGAATAAAAACAAGAACACAGTCAATGATGGTGTTGTTGATGCCAATACAGTGCGACCCAAAATCATTTTTTCTGGATCAAGCTCTACAAACAATCAAGTGAATACTCAAACAACTTCAAATTCACGAAGGAAGTAGACCCCATGGGGAGAACCACTTGAGTCAGTTTTCAAAAAGCTAGTGGCAAACAAAGTAATCACAGTTCCAGATTTTCCTCCATATGAGCCAAAGGTTAAACCAAATTGGTGGAATGATGATGAATATTGTGAATTTCATAAGAGCAAAGGACATAAAATAGGAAATTGCCATCGACTGAAGAACATCAAACAAGATCTCATTGATAGAGGTGACATTGAGATTGAAGGACACTCATCCAACCAAGAACATGAAATGTTTAAGGAGCCATTCCCAAAGCATGACAAGGGAAAATCTAAAGCCACAGATTACCAAACCAACTATACCAGAGCATCCTATAACTATGATTCAACTATCAATCACATTTTTATGGATAATTACATCTCTACCATTATCATCAAGGACAAAACACCTAAGAATTCTACTCAAAGACCCAAAATTGTCCTAAAAGGCATTGGATCTTCTTCTGAACCTACCTCTGAATGTCATGTTACAACCTGTTGAGGTAAATTCACTTTGCAAGGTGCTCCAGCTAAAAACACCGCTTCCTCATCAACCAAGCCTGAGTATGACCTTGTAGAACAGTTAGGGAAGACACCTGCGCTCATCTCCATCCTTGAGCTCTTACGCATATCCCCCGCACATAAAGCCATTCTTGATAAAATCTTGAGAGACACTGTTGTCCCTACTAATCTGAACGTGGACCAGTTTCAAGCCATGGTGGGATACCTTTCTGTTCCACACTCCCTTACATTCACAGAAGTTGACGATACCTCCATAAGTCAGCCACATAATGCACCTTTACACATTGAAGCCTTCATACACAAACATCGAATAAAACGAGTCTTGATAGATGGAGGAGCAAGTCAGAACATTTGTACATTGAGCACTATTAAACAATTGGGATATTCTAATAAAGCTATGAATTCTACAAACAAAATTACCATCAAGGCATATGATGATGAAGAGCATTCATCCAAAGGCACAGTCACCTTACCTCTCAGAGTTGGGCCAGTTACAAAGGATGTGGTTTGTCAAGTCCTAGACCTAGATCTCACATATAATATATTACTAGGACATCCTTAGATTCATGAAATGAGGGCAGTCCCATCTACACATCACCAATGCATTAAGTTTCCTCACAATGGAGTTGAAATAACAATTAATGGAGATCCTAATCCATTCATATACTGCAATAACTTGAGACCAAAAACTGAAACGATCATCCCAAGTAATAGGGAAGTTGTTCCTTCTTTTGCATACATTTATCCTGAGTCATTAAAACCTTCGACATCAAAACAAGGTGAGCTTAAAGAGAAATTCTAGGACAAGGGCATGGGTGAATACACTTTGAATCAAACCATGTACTTACAACAAGTCATGAGTTCACCAAAAGAATATGGAAGACCACATCCTAATAAGAAGGTATCTATCATTATACTCAAATGGGACCCTACTATCTTTCAAAAATGGGGTGAACTGGAAGAGGAAGACTTATACAAAATGCTTTACAAAGACCTTGAAAATGATACACAAGATCACATCAGCATACCATGTGAGAAGTATGGTAAAGGGTTCAAGATCCTACAAAAATTTGGGTATGATGGTAAAAGCCCTCTTGGCTTAAGAAAGGAAGGCATCATTGAACCTTTACAACTTGAATTGACATTCAAAAAGGAATGCTCGAAGGGACTTGGTTTCATGACTTCCAAGGTCCACACTCAAAGGACAGAAGAAGCATTACAAATCAAAGCTGCCAAAATTCAACAAGAAAATCACTATTCCATAGACTCCAACAAATGGGAATGGGGTTCAGACAAATCCTCCAATGACTACGAGCTCACCGAGACATTCAAGGAGCTAGATGAACCCACAGAAGAAGAGGAATTTTATGAAAAATTCAAAGTTGGTCAAGAAACAACCCCGGAGGATCCCATATAGTCCCTGCCTCTAGGTCCTAGGTTGAAATCACATAGAATGAGAACACCTGTCCCAGAATGAGCTACTAGTGATGATAATTTGGATTCATTCATGATCGAGACTGATGAGGAGAGTGCCAACGATGACCTCAATAACTACCTCGACATACTTGAATATAACTACATCTTCACTCTTAGTCCCACTAACTTCAAAGACATAAAAGGCCTCCCCCTTGTTCACCACCAACTTATTGACTGGGACCATGAAGGACCTACACAGTTTGACACATTCCAAAATGATGAAGCTTTTATTGACTATCTTGGTGTATGAGAGGATCTTCCCCCTGGGGACCATAAAGCGGGATACACCATAGAACTCAACAGTGTGGCATATTTTGGTGAGGGTGTTAGACCTTCGAGTCACAAAAATATAAAAATAAAAACAAAACAAGGGTCTCATGGCGAAAACCACACTATGGCACTGTCTGACCCCAAAAAAGTAAAAAGAAAGGATGTATCTGAGGGCAAAAACCTCTCTGAGGCACCTGAAGATGGAAGGCTCGACATTCTCCTAGCATTATATGAGGAAAAGTCATCCATATTGGTAGAGGAGACTATCAAAACAAACATTGTTACAGAAGAAGTTCGACACAACATATTCCTGGCTCAATGTTTGACAGAGTCAGAAAGGTCAAGATTCATAAGTTTCTTCACAGAACGACAAATCAACTTTGCATGGTCATATGCTGATATGCCTGGATTGGATCCAGATTTGGTAATGCACCCTTTGACAGTTAAACCAGGGGCAAAACCAGTGAAACAGAAATTAAGAAAGATGCATCCACAAGTCACATTATTAGTTAAAGCGGAGCTTGAGAAATTATTGGATGTTGGATTCATATGCCCAATTGATTATCCTGAATGGATCTCCAACTTAGTGCCTGTCAGTAAACCGGATCATAGTATCAAAATATGTACATATTTCAGAGACATCAACAAAGCTTTTCCTAAGGATGATTTTCCATTACCAAGTATTGACTTGATTGTCGATCTCATAGTAGGTCATGCGATGTTATCTTTGATGGATGGATTCTCTGGTTACAATCAAATAAAAATCACATCTGAAGATCAGCACAAAATAGCATTCACTTGTCCTTGGGGAACTTTCTGTTGGAATTTCATGCCCTTTGGGTTAAAAAATGCAGGCACTACATATCAAAGAGCCATGACTACTATCTTTCATGAACTCATGCACGTAACTGTGGAAGATTATGTTGATGACCTCTTGGGTAAATCAATAGACAAAGATACACATTTAGACATACTTTCAGTCGTCTTTGATCAGTTGGAAAAGTATAAAGTAAGATTAAACCCCAAGAAATGTGTCTTTGGAGTGACCTCTGAGAAGCTCCTGAGATTCATTATATCAAAAAGAGGAATTGAAGCTGATTGAGCAAAAGTCAAGGCCATCCTAGAGATGTAACCACCATGAAACATCAGTCAGCTTCAATTTTTGCAAGGGAGACTCTAGTCCATACAAAGATTCATAGCACAACTTGCAGATAAGTGTAATCCTTTTCAGCACTTGCTACATAAAAACATCAAATTCAAATGGGATGATAACTGTCAACAGGCTTTCCAAATACTCAAAGATTATCTTCTAAATCTGCCAGTTTTGATGCCACCAGTTCTAGATCAACCTCTATTACTATACATATCAGCTACTTCAATAGCACTGGGGGCACTCTTAGCACAACAAGTTGCTAGGGGCAAAGAAAAGGTAGTATACTATATCAGTCGCACATTGGTGGGATATGAGCTAAACTACACACCAATTGAGCATGCATGTCTCGCTGTGGTCTTTGCTTTGCAAAAATTATGACATTACATGCTAACTCATAAGACTAAGTTGGTTGCAAGGATCAATCCGTTGAAATACCTTCTCAATAAAGCAACACTTACTGGGCGACTAGCCAAATGGGTGATGATCCTGAGTGAATTTGACATCGAGTATGTGGATAGAAAAGCAATAAAAGGAAAAGTTATCATAGATCAGTTAGCAGATGCCCCCATGATAGATGATGTTCCTCTAATTTCAGAATTTCCAGATGAATCCATCTTAACAGTGTCACATGCAAAGCCATGGCAACTATACTTTGATAGCTCATACACACAACATGGGGCAGGAGCTGGCATCCTCTTCATAACTCCTCAAGGAGATTCTATACCAAAATCATATCAATTATCATTTCCCTACACTAATAACATAGCGGAGTATGAGACATTAACAACTAGTTTACAAATTGCAGTTCAGTGGAAGATCCAGGAACTTTGTGTTTTTGGGGATTCTCAGCTTGTGATTCATCAGGCAACTAATGACTACCAAAAAAAGGATGATAAATTAATGCCTTACAAAAGAATGGTGGATGACCTGAAACAACATTTCATGAAGATAGAGTTTGAGCAGATACCCAAAGAGCAGAATAGAGCCGCGGATGCCATGGCTACAATTGCTTCACTAATTGATCTACCACCAAATGAGACCTGCTATGAATTCTTGGTGGATAACCTTTTGGTTCCCTCATATGAAATCACTCCTACTGAGATGATATGTGTTGTTGGTCCTGAATCCCAGTTATATGGTTTCATTTTCGCATACCTTCATGACAATATCCTACCTCCCGATCTATCCAATAACCAACGTCGCACTTTCATTCATCGATCTTCTCGATACATCATTTTAGCCGATATCCTATACTGTCGAGGTCTAGATGGCACTCATCTTAAATGTTTAGAAAGTGACGAAGCTCAGATTGCATTACGTGAAGTACATGAAGGGATCTATGGTCCACATTCTAGTGGTCCTACCTTAGCCAAGAAACTCATCAGGATTGGATATTACTGGCCCAATATGGAAAAAGATTCATATCAATTTGTCAAGAAATGTAAATAGTGTCAACTTCATGGAGACCTCATTCATGCGCCAGCACAAGAACTTCAACCAATTGCGACTCCTTGGCCCTTTTGTCAGTGGGGACTTGATCTCATAGGCAAGATTCACCCTCCATCTTCCAATGGTCATAAATTCATAATCACTGCCATAGAGTATTTCAAAAAATGGATCAAAGTCATGCCTCTCACACAAGTCACTAGAAAACAAATTGCTACATTCATTCTCAACTATATCATTTGTCGATACGATATTCCTGTTTCCATCATCATGGATAACGGGCGTCCCTTCAAAAATTAGGATGTTCGTGAACTCTGTGATTGCTTCCATATTTCCCATCGTTTCTCCACTCCATATTACCCCCAAGGTAATGGTCAAGCTGAGGCATCTAATAAAACAATCCTTAAAATCTTAAAAAAGACAGTCGACGATGCTGGCCATAATTGGCATATCCAACTTAATCCCGCACTTTGGGCCTACCGCACAAGTATCCGTACACCTACAAGAGCTACACCCTATTCACTTGTCTACGACACTGAAGCTATCTTGCCTATTGAGGTTGAGTTACCCTCTTTACGAGTCTCTTTGCAAAACATTATCAATGATGAAGACTACAGGGTCTCTCGCTTACAAGAACTTGAACTATTGGATGAACGAAGACAAACTGCTTTTAATCATCTCAAGGCTTAACAACAACTAATGAGTCGCAGCTACAATCATAAAGTCAAGCCTCACACATTTGAGGTAGGTGACTTGGTTCTCAGAGAAAATCCTAAAAATCAACAAGATAGAGAGAAGAAGGGTAAATTCGAACCAAACTGGCCTAGTCCTTACATCATCATAGTAGCATATGGATTTGGTGCATATCAGCTCTCAACCATAGAGGGTGAACATTTGGAGGATCCTATCAATGGCATGCACCTTTTCAAGTTTTACACATAGCTCTTCTGAGTATCCTAATGTAAAAATACAAAAAAAAATCAAAAATTCAAAAAAATAAAACAATAAAATTCAAAAACACAAAATAAAAATTCATAAAACATAAAAAATCATTACTTGGTGAAAACTTGGCAAATAGGCGCCTCGTGACACAAAAAAAATTAAATTAAAAAACAAAAAACATTTTGTCCAATGGTGAAAACCACTTTGGTGGTGCCCTGAGCAAGTACCATGGTGAAAACTGGGTCACTAGCACCATACGTAGAGACATTGCTCCTCCCTCCTTCAGGATTCCATTTCATCCTTTCACTTTTCACACACTCACAACCTATTCATCCATAATAAACTTACATATTCCCATCATGGCTTGTCATTGATCTACCTAAGATTAGTTCGCCATTCATAATAAACATTCCTTTTCATCCCTTTCCATCCATAACAAATCAGCTCCTATCTGTGGCTAAGGCAAATCCTACATTTAGTGATGGGTGTGGAACTGAGAGCATCACATGTTTTGAGGAGTACAATTTCTTCTACTTTTCTTCAGTCTATCCATGCACAATCCGCAATAAAGCAACACTTGCATCGCCAAACTGCAATAAAGTTCTGTCTTCTCCACAATAAAGTATCAGTTGCATGGATTCATCCAGTTTCAAATGAGATACAACAGCAACAATGGGCTTCAACAAATCAAATCTTTCAACAGACTCAGACAACATTATGGTTCAGTGCTATCTATCCTTTTTGTGAAAGTAAACATTGTGACCACAATCAAATAAGACTTATACAATTGATAAGAGACACTAAACTTGAGGACTATAGTGGATGTTGGTGTCGAGTCTTGGTTTTCTTTTGATTTTATCTTTCTGGTGACATGTCTTTTAGCTTTTCCAGGATGTCTCTGACTAGAGATTCTATCTCCAGGATGTCTTTGACTAGAAAGGCGAGGATGGGGTATTGTCACCTATTTTTCTTTATTGTCTGTGGATTGTCTCTTAGTAATGCTATGACTTGTCCAAGGATATGAGGACACTGCGAGTCTAATATGAACTAGGGCATTCCTTGTTTGTGACTGTCTTATCTCCATGCAAACAAGTACAATGACTTTTTGGGTTGAACATATGCCTCGATTGTCATTACCTACTTGCCATAATAAAGCTCAATGATGATAACGCACAAGAAGCTCTTTCACTTTCATATCTTCTACCTTCCATCCCCCATTCTTGATTGACTTCCATCATCCTTCTTGAGTCCGTGTAGCCTGCTATCACATGACTGAGTATAATGACACACCAAAAACATTTGCATTTCATGTAGTTGCACCTGCATTACCACATATAAGCATTTCATACATACATACATATAGATATCACAATTACATCACATCCTACACACAATACATGTTAGCACATCTTACATTCTCATCGTGTAAATAATAATTTGCATTATCATATTCATCTGCATTTCATACATTCACATTCACATTTGCATAACATATAAAACATAAAAGAACAAAAATATTGCATTTCATTATGTACATATTTGCATCCATAACATAAGCATCACATAGAAACATACATCATAAAACATCTCATCACATAGGTACGCATGCATATAGCTGCCCCAAAGATGAATCATCTCATATATATAATCATAAGTGTCATGATACAATGATGTCAAAATCATATGGCTACAATCACCCGAAGGTGTCTACATCATAATACAAAATGGTACAAAATTGATACTATAGACACTTAAAAATAATTATTTTAATTATTTTAAATTCCTCACATAATTAATTAATTAATAATATTAATTAAAATTCTTCTCAATATTAATTAAATATAATTAATATTGTCACTATAGCATATGATTTATTTAATAAATCAATCCCTTTCTTTATTCTTCTAAAAAATCAAATCCTCACAAATTTTCCTCTTAGCTAATTAATTTCAATTAATTAGTTAACCTACATGATTCCTACGAATCATCTTCTTAATTCATCATTAACCTAATAAATTCTTCTAGAAACTCCCTAAACTCACTTAACATTATTCTTCTAATTTTTTATTCCCTCCATTCATTCTCTCTCCTAGTCAAATTCTCCTACAAATATAAATCCCACCTAACATTTCCTCTAATCCCCCTCCTAATGAGTCGTTAATGGCTAATCATCATGATTAGCCACAAAGTCAACTCTTTGTCCTTTCATCCAGCCACTAGCTTTAAATGCTCTTTTTCTAGATGAATGTAAGATTTTTGAAATCTCACATTCCTCTAGGCATTTCCCTCTCCCAAGGAATTTTTAATTCCTTTTTATTCTTCTAATCTCCATAATATCCATTTTTGGAGAATTTTTAATTCCTCCAATGCATCTTGTAGAGTGTGGAGATACGAAATGCCTTTAAGGAATATTTCTTGGTCTCCACACCCTCTCTTGGAGCTTGTGTGAGCTCACAAGTAAATCTTAGCCCTTCATCTCGAATTCATCCTAGCCATCCGTTTTCCTCTCCTCTTCCTATAAAATAGGGTTCCATCCCTTCATTCAAAACATCTTGAAATCTAGTAAGCTTATGCTGCCCTTTTGAGCCCAGGAAATCATCTTGGCAACTTGATCATCGCATCCTTAGCATTCATCCTTATCATTTGTGCACAATATTGGAGAGCCATCCACATCCAGCAATCAAAGGAGCACATCAAGTGGAGCATTATCAAGGGGCGCCTTCACTTCATCAAGCTCAATCCGAAGGAGAAGGTAAAATAGCAAGGTGAAATGGTCTTTTAATAATATTTTAGCATCCTGCATGTTTATTTTGTTATGTTTTGATCAGTTTACCTTTCAAATCTGTTTTCCCCTCTTCATTTTGGTATGCTCGATGGGACCCATGTCTCTAAGAACTAATGTTGTTGTGTTTTTAGGTTTTTTGTGAGTTGTGAGACGCAGGTACCAGAATAGTGTGACTACAAAAAAATAAAAATTATTTTTCGCAGGTTCCAGAATAGCGGCTCTGCATTTCTGTGCGACAGCTCCTCCTTATTTTTTTACTTTTCTATTTTCTATTTATTTGTTGTTTCTGTTTTAGCACAACTCTGTTATCTGTTCTGTTTATTTATAATCTATGTGAAAGTAGGAGAGTATGCTCTTGTCTATATAGACAATCAGAAATCCGGACCTTTGACACTTTTCTATTCTGTTTAGCGCGACTGTATGCTCTAACCGCAAGAAAGTGTGAAAATAGGAGAGTATGCTCTTGCCTATCTAGACAATCAAAAATCCAAATTTTTGGCACTTTTCTATCTGTTTAGTGCGACTGTCTGCTCTGTTAATATGTTTGAAATTTGTTAGGCACTAATAGTAGTCTGCATTTTCTTTTCATTTCATGTTATCTGCTCTATTTAATCATAATCTGTCTGACCACAGGAAAGTGTGAAAGTAGGAGAGTATGCTCTTGTCTATCTAGACAATCAGAAATCTGGACCTTTGACATTTTTATTTTATTTTGTTTAGTGCGACTATTTGCTCTGTTAAATCTAGGGTTTCTGTTTGCTCTGTTAAATCTAGGGTTTCTATTTTATTAAATTTAGGGTTTCGGTTCTGTTAAATTTAGGGTTTCTGTTTTGTTAAATTTAGGGTTTCTATTTTGTTAAATTTAGGGTTTCTATTTTTTTGCCATATCTTCTTTATCTTGACTCCATTTCCCTTCAAACTTCACCAGATTCTCCACATTGCCATTTTCCACATTTTCTCCCTTGGAGGCCTTATCTCAAAAATCCACTTTTTAAAGCCCAAAATCCCATATTTCTCTATTTTTAGGGTTTGCCATAACTTCTTCCCTTTTCATCCAATAACCTCCAAATTTTTCCCATATTATCCATCTTCAACTTTTGCTTCTTTGTCCCTCTTGGACAAATTTTCCCATTCCTTCATCTCTCCTCCAAAATCCCCATTTTTCGCTTGCCTATCCCTTGGAAAGTGGTAAAAACCTAGTCAAACCCCATTTACCCATCAAAGCTTTCTTCAAATCCACATTTGTCATTAGTAAAAAAGTTTTTATTCATGTTTTTCTATTCATTCCCAAAGAATAAAAAAAATTAATATTTTTGTCATTTTGTTGATTTTTGCAGGACGCTTGTTCAAGACTATTTTTCCAAACTACTAATCAAGTTGTTTTGCAGGACGCTTTTTGAAGACTCCATTTTTCAAACTACTAATCAAGTGGTTTTGCAGGTTGCCTAGTTGATTCAACCAAATATTGTGCATTTATTTAAATTAGGCACCTAGATATTAATTAAAATGGAATGAACCATTGTCTTATGTGTCTTTAAGAAAAGTGTAAAGGTAGGAAAGTATGCTCTCGTCTTACTAGACGATTAGAAATCCAGACCCTCCAACCTTTTCTTGTTTGATTGTGTGTTTACCTCTAGCGGGCCTGCCCTCCCAACTTTCTCTTTGAGAAGGTAAGAGGGGAGCGACCCAAGTGAGTACACCCAGATCTGGGGTTCCCAACTCACTATAATAAATAGGTCATTGACTACGAAAGGGTTAATGGTTGGGGCTATATGAGAGTTCACTCTCACATTGGGTGCTTAGTAGGATCCTAGAGATCTCAATCATGCTTGCGTGACTACTAAGTTCTTGGTGCTTCTTTGGGCTATAGGCCTCAATTGCGCTTGTGCAACTTCGAAGGGTAGCTCCTAATGAGAAGACTTACTAAACACCTTGTTCATAGTGGCCAAAAACCCTCTAGTCATTGGTGCAGGAGGTCGGACCTCCGAAGTAGCCCATATTCTTACAACCCTTAGTAGAGACACAAAGTTTGCCATGAGGATTTTTCATGGGAATTGATGCTTGGCTGCCCCAAGAAGTGAGTGTCATGGAGGGGAGCCAATGGGGTCAAGCATCTAAGTGTCCACTCTGGGTAAGCGTAGATGGGAAACCAATTGGGATTCAATGACTATTGTCCTTGCCAGCCTTAAGAATGTTGTATATGAGCATGAGTGTTTTTGAGATAATATGCATTTAATCATTGTGTTTGCTTTGTTTGATACATACTTGCCAAGAGTAGACTAAAAACACATCACTATCCCCAAACACTTTGCAAAAATATTTGTCAAGACACAAACAAATTGTCCAAGTCATTACCCACACCAAGTCCAAAATTGCATCAAAACTCCATCCGTCCCATTTTTCATAAGCCTAAGAGAGAAGCTAAGAGTTTATCCTCTACGTCAACATTCAAGTTTGTCCTTTGAAACACCTACTATCGTCCAAATCAGGGTGGTCATATCCCTTCATACAACTTGCCATTTAAATAGATCCTTCATGTTCATGCCAAAGACATCCTAGTCATCAAGTTTTCTTCTAAACCATCACTACCATACCTTCTTCATCAATCATCCTCAGATTTCTTAAGTCCTTTCATCCTCAAATTTCTTAAGTCCTTTCATCACAAATTTCTTAAGTCCTTTCATCCTCAAATTTCTTGAATCCTTTCATCACGCAAATTTCTTAAATCCTTTCATCCTCAAATTTCTTAAGTCCTTTCATCCTCAAATTTCTTAAATCCTTTCATCACAAATTTCTTAAATCCTTTCTTTCATCACAAATTTCTCAAGTCCTTTCATCCTCAAATTTCTTGAATCCTTTCATCACACAAATTTCTTAAATCCTTTCATCCTCAAATTTCTTAAATCCTTTCATCACACAAATTTCTTAAATCCTTTCATCCTCAAATTTCTTAAGTCCTTTCATCACAAATTTCTTAAGTCCTTTCATCCTCAAATTTCTTAAGTCCTTTCATCACAAGTTTCTAAAATCCTTCCATCACAAATTTTCTGAGTCATTTCATCACATTTTTCCTAAGTCTTTTCATCACAAATATCGTGTATGGTCGCAACTCGATCCCAAAAGAAAAAGATGGCTGATCAACAATATGGCATGCCAGACATTGGTGTCCTATATGAAGATCCCACACAAGATCATACACAAAGTGGGCAACCAAGCGATCAAGATCAAAGCCAAAATCTTGACATGGTTAACCAAGATGAACTTTGTCCGAAAGTGCAAACTTTCCTAGCGGATTCTTATAACTAAGAGATGATGGAAAAGTTTATTAAACACAATCCTACTGCACTTCTGAAAACTCTTCTTGAACATGGAGCTCAACTTCCACCTGAATTTAATAGATCCGCTCTCGTCCAACAACCACAAGGAGACCTCGCTCCCACACAAAGTGCTACGCCTACTATTCAAACTCAATCAATTGCAGCCCCATCAATCATCCAAGCCCAATCAATGCCACCCGCGACACCTCCCACCATGGTCTCCATCTCACCTTCTTCCTCCTTACCATCCATACCACTATAAAATCCGATCTCATCCATTCTCCAACAAACTTCTATACCACCTCCTTCTATTCAACCACAAATTTCTATTCCACAAACTTCCCTTTCTCCCAACAATGTCACAAATTTTATCTAGATCGCATTCAATCCCGTCACAACAGTTGGCAGACCACAACCAACTATCACACAAACCCCAGGGACATCGGTCATCACATCCCATGTTCCCACCTCCTCATCATATCAATATATTGGTGGTGGTGCACCTTCTTTGGTTCATCCGATTCTTGGGGCAAATACAATCCATCAATATCAAAGTCCACAACAAGACCTCATCAAGCAAATTCAAGACATGAAGAATATCATCAAAAACATGAAAGAAAAGACTAATAAAAGGAAAGCTTACTCATTCAAAGAATTTTGCCCTTGTCCTTATGACCCATCTATATCAGTTGCACCGTATCCCCCGGGATTTGAGATCCCTAAATTCACCAAGTATGAAGGCAAAGGAGACCGTCGTGACCATGTCTGCAAATTCCACATCTTATGCCAAGAAGTCTCCTATAGTGACCTTTATCTTCGCAGACTCTTTCCCAAGAGTCTCATGGGAGATGCCATAGCATGGTTCTCATCTTTACCATGAGGTTCCATTGTCTCTTTTCCAGACTTGGCAGAAAAATTTGTGGCCCACTATGCATACAACATGGGTAATGATGTTTCTATGATGGACCTATGTAATACAAAATAAAGGCCTAGAGAAACCTTCACCAATTTCCTACAAAGATGGCGACATCTTATCAAAAATTTCTAGTGGGACATGCCAGAACAACATCAAATTGAACTATTTCAAAAGAACTTGGTGCCTGAACTTTCAAGACCTTTAAAAACTCAAAGTATCAAATCCTTCCAAAAATTGATCGATAAGGGCCTCGCCCTCGAACATGTCTTGTTGGAGGAAGGAACCTTGAAACATTACCAGAATTCATCCCAAAGTTCTTCCTCTTATCATAACGACAAGCCAAAATTCTGGGCTAAAAATAAAAACGTGGTCAATGATGGTGTAACTGATGCAAAGTGGGTCCAAACCATGGCCGCTCCCCCAAAATCCACCACCAATATTCATCAATTCAACAATCAAAACAATTCAAATCAATCTCAAAAACCTCACAACAATGTCTCAATCCAGGGACGACCACCCCGATCGAATAATAGGACTCCAAGAGATTTCACTCCTCTTGCTGAGCCTATTGAAGTGGTGTTTCAAAAACTTGTCCAAGCAGGTATAGTGGTTTTTCCAATCACTTGCCTGTTTGATCCCAATCAACCTAAACCAAGATGGTATAATGAAAATGAGTATTGTGAATACCATCGTATTAAGGGACATGATACGCAAAAGTGTATGAAACTGAAGATCTACATACAAGATCTCATTGATAGAGGTGAGATTGAGGTAGAAAATGCAAAACCTGGTAATAACAATGACAAACTCAAAATGCACCAGGAACCCTTCCCAAAGCATGATAAAGGAAAAGGCTCATCATCTAATGCAATGGGTTATGAATACGCTAATCACCTAACCGGTTTTTATTTTTTAGTAAGTCGCATTGAACCTGCAGACAATCATGTCAATGTCATAACCATCCAAGGAGTTAATCCTCCTTCTTCCCAAAGCAGACCAAATCTGGCTAGAATAGTCATTCAAGGTGCCACGCCTTCCACCTCCCATTTCCAGAATGACTACAATGCAACTACACGTCGAGGAAGAGTCACCATCCAAGGAGTTCCTCCCCCACCAAACCCCCTACCCATGTCTTCCACCCGCCGATATGACCTCCTTGATCAACTTGGGAAGACACCCGCGCAGATCTCCATTTTGGAACTTCTCAAGACTTCTCCACTCCATAAAGAAATTTTGGAACAAGCCCTTCTCCAATCACGCATTCCTGATAACATCAACGCCACCCAATTTCAAACCCTCATTGGAAACCTTGCTGCCCAGCAGCACATTGTATTTAACTCCAAAGATGCTCCCGTAGATGAGGACCATAACAAACCTTTGCACATCGAAGCTCTCATCCACAAGAACAAGGTCAAACGTATCTTGATAGATGGTGGATCCGGGCTTAATCTATGTACATACAAAATGATAAAACAATTGGGACTTTCTGAGGATCTGATAGACACATCAGGAAGGATCACAATAAAGGCATATGATGATGCAAAAAGAATTTCAAAGGGCGTGATCACCTTACCTCTTCAAGTGGGCCCCATTACAATTGAAACCCCTTGCCAAGTACTCAATCTTGATCTCCCCTATAACATTCTCCTCGGGAGGCCATGGATTCATTCCTTGCAGGCCGTACCCTCCACCTATCACCAATGCATCAAATTCCCCTATAATGGAAAAGTGATCACTGTCAAAGGTGATCCCCAACCTTTTCAATATTGCAAACTATTAGAAGGGAAGCATTTGTATCATTGCCCACTAAATAGACCTTCGCCAACGCCTCCATCTGACACATCAAATGTTGCCTCCACATCATCCCAACCAAATAATCAAATCAAGATCTTGGACAATGGCTGTGGAGAAGACAAATTGGAGGACGTCTTATTAATAGGCAACCTCCCTCTCTCTCCTAAGTCATTTGGCAAACCAAAAGAGCTAAAAAAGGACCCAAAACCAGTCATGCAATGCCAAAACACCACCTTCCAGCAATGGGGCCCACTTGATAATGAGAACCTCAAAGCAGATATCTCTTCATGGCTATACCGGGAAGAGGATGATGATCCAACAAGAATATCCAAAGAAATGTACCCAAAAGAATTTGCCATAGTTGAAAAAATGGGTTACAAAGGACACGGTCTGGGACCAGAGGAGAAAGGAAGAAAAGCACCCATAAATCCTATCTCCTACAGATACAATAGAGGCTTGGGGTACACCCCGGTGCCTAAGATTACTATCGTCGGTGCCCCTTCTAGTCCTTCTTCGGATATCGAAAGCACTGACGAAGAGGAATTCCATGAAATGCCTTATGAATATGAGAAAGATACCTTCTTCAATGCTTACATCAATACCATCACCCCCATAACCCCTCCCAGTTCACATGAGCTACATCTTGTCCATCCTGAACTCATTGACTAGGGCCAATGAGACAAACCCACTTTAGATATCTGCGCTGACGACAATGCTCTTATTGCTCTCCTAATAGCACAAAATATGGAAGATTGTAATAGAATTGAGGGTATTCACCTACACAAAATGGGATACTTTGGTAGTCAAGTCAATGCCCTTATCCATAAAAAAGATAATAAAAGAAAAAGATATGATTTCCTAGGTGAAAACCTCCCTAAGGCTCCTTTGGATGAACAAGAAATAAAAACAAAGGGCGTATCTGAAAGTGAAAACCTGGAAAAGGCACTTGACAATGAGGGATTTGACCTCCCTACCATTGGTTACCTTCCATAGGACAAATCAAATTTGTTGATAGAAGAAATAGACAGCATCAACATGGGCACCGAAGTCATTCCGAAAAATGTGCTCATTGCCAAATCCCTCACTGAAATCAAGAAACAAGACTTCATCAACTTCCTTTTAGAGGTTAAAATCAATTTTGCATGGTCCTATTCCGATATGCCAAGGTTGGATCCTGCCTTGGTGGTTCACAATCTCGCCGTCCACCCAGATGCAAAACCTGTAAAACAAAAACTCCGCAAAATGCACCCGTATATTGCTCTCTTGGTCAAGGTAGAACTTCAAAAGTTGTTAGATGCAGAATTTATCAAACCTATAAACTATGTTGAATGGGTCTCCAACATTGTACCCGTCAGCAAACCTGTTGGGGGCATCTGCATTTGCACAGATTTCCGAGATCTAAATATAGCTTGTCCTAAAGATGATTTCCCGCTCCTAAACATAGATATGATTATGGATCTTACAGCAAGACATGAAATGCTATCGCTAATGGATGGGTTTTCTGGATACAACCAAATCAGGATAGCAGATGAGGATCAGCATAAAACCGCATTCACAACACCATGGGGTACTTTTTGTTACCGGATCATGCCTTTTGGCCTTAAAAATGCTGAAGCTACATATCAACGGGCAATGACAACAATTTTTCATGACCTCTTGCACAAAATTATGGAGGACTACATGGATGATCTGCTAGGCAAATCCAAGACAAGACAAGAGCACATCCCTATTCTAAAACAGATCTTTGAAAGATTGGAAAAATACAAGCTGTGCCTAAATCCCAAAAAGTGTGTGTTTGGAGTCACATCAGGAAAACTACTAGGATTCATTGTTTCCCACAGAGGCATCGAGGTTGATCCCGCAAAGGTAAAAGCTATTATGGAAATGCCTCTGCCAAAAACTCTCAGACAACTACGCAGTCTCCAGGGAAAACTCTAGTCTGTTAGGCGTTTCATTTCACAGCTAGCCGACAAGTGCCATCCATTTGCACACCTGTTACGTAAAGACACAAAATTCAAATGGGATTGCCTCTATCAAAAGGCCTTTGAAAAATTAAGAGAATATCTAGCATCACCTCCAGTTTTGATGCCACCTACCCCTAGAAAACCCCCCATTTTGTACATATGTGCTACTACAGTGGCATTGGGGGCATTACTAGTGCAAACAGATGATCAAGGGAAGGAACACGCCATTTACTACATCAGTCGGACGTTGGTAGGATATGAACTCAATTACACCCCCATTGAAAGAGCATGTTTGGCATTAGTGTTCAGCACACATAAACTATGACACTATATGCTAAATAATAAGACAAAATTAATTGCTAAAATTGATCCACTTAAATATCTCTTGTCCAAAGCTTCTCTCACTGGCAGAACCGCCAAATGGGTCATGCTCTTAAGCGAGTTTGACATTGAATATGTGGACAGAAAGGCAATCAAGGGACAAGTCATTGCAGATCAGTTGGCTGAAGCTCCACTTCCAGGCGACCATCCTCTTCTCACAGAATTACCAGATGAGTTCATTATGACTGTTACCACATCCTCCAAATGGAAATTGTATTTTGATGGCTCCTACACTCAAAATGGATCAGGGGCAGGAATATTATTGGTCACACCTCAAGGAGATGGCATCCCCAAATCATACAAGATAGCCTTTGCATGTACTAATAACATAGCAGAATACGAGGCCCTCATCACAAGTTTATGCTTGGCTATCCAATAGAAAATAAAGGAATTACAAGTCTATGGTGATTCCCAGCTCGTCATAAAACAAGTCAATGATGAATACCAAAGAAAAGATGATAAAATCCTTCCCTACCGTACCATGGTTAAAGATCTTAAGCAACATTTCATGACAATCAAGTTTGATCAAATCCCACGAACAAACAACAGGGCTGCATATGCAATGGCCACCATTGGCTCCCTCCTTCAAATGTCAGCACATAGTTAGAAGTGCAAGTTCTTGGTTGAGCAATTATTTATACCGGCATATGACCTACCAGAGTCTGAAATGGTGTGTGTTCTAGTTGGTCCCGAGTCCCCTTGGTACAAAGAAACCTTCACTTTCCTCAAAGACAACACCATTCCCCCACATCTCACCAAAACCCAACAACAAACTTTCATCCGCTGATGTGCTCGTTACACCATCCTTGCAGACACCTTGTTCAGAAGGCATTTTGATGGTTCCCTCCTAAGGTGTTTAGATAAACAAGAAGCTGAATGGGCATTACACGAAGTACATGAGGGCATCTGTGGGGCACACTCAAGTGGACTCACATTGGCTAAATTTTTTTTGAGAACGGGATACTATTGGCCTAAAATGGAAGAAGATGCATACAACTATGTGAAGAAATGCATCCCTTGCCAATAGCATGGCGACAAGATTCATGCATCGTCACAAGAATTGCAGCCATTCATTACACCATGGCCCTTCTCGCAATGGGGGCTTGATCTCATTAGGAAAATCCACCCTTCATCTTCCAACAGACATAAATTCATTATCACCACCACCGAATACTTCACCAAGTGGGTAGAGGCTATCCCTCTTACTTTCACCACTGGCAAGCAAATATCCAAATTCATCTTGAACTACCTAATCTACTGATATGGCATCCCAAAAGTTATCATCACAGATAATGGTAAACAATTTAAAAACCAGGATGTCAAAGAACTTTGCCAAAAATTCAACATCCAACACCGCTTCTCCACTCCATATTATCCCCAAGGCAATGGCCAAGCTGAGGCTTCTAATAAAACCCTAATAAAAATCCTCAAAAAGACAGTCAATGAAGCGGGCCATGATTGGCACCTCCAAATCCATCCTACATTGTGGGCCTACCACACCTCCATCCACACCCCCACAGGTGCCACTCCTTATTCCCTAGTATTTGGTTCTGAAGATATCCTTCCCCTTGAGATCGAGATCCCCTCTCTAAGGGTATCTCTGCAAAACATCCTACCAGAGGAAGAATATAGATTTGCCCGCTTACAAGAGCTAGAATTGTTAGATGAAAGGCACCTCAAGGCCTTGAATCATCTCTGGGTATATCAAAACCATCTACGCATGAGTTATCATAAAAAAGTCAAAACCCAAGAATTCCAAGTTGGTGATCTTGTCCTCATGGAGAATCAGAAAAATCTACAAGAAAAAGAAAAGAAAGGCAAGTTCGAGCCTAATTGGCTTGGACCATATGTAATCACAGCGAAATATGGATCAAGAGCTTATCAGTTGCTACTCCTGAAGGTGATCCTTTGGATGATCCAATGAATATCATGCACCTCAAAAGGTTTTATGCTTAGTCCTCAGAAAGTCTTAAATTGTCAAAAAAAATAAAAAAATGAAAAAAAAAAGATCCTGAAAAAATCCTCACTTTGGTGCAAACCTGGCAAACAAGCACCTTATGATACAAAAAAATTAAAAAAAAAAAAATCAGAAAAAGAAAGAAAAACAATTCGTGGTGCTATGGGCAAGTATCTTGATGAAAACCTTTGTGCAGGCATCAAGGTAAATAACTGGATCCACTGTCTATCATGTCCATACTACAAATCATTTGCCATCCAGCCCACCCATGCACAACATTCCTTCTTTTCTGCCTCCCAATAAAACATGTGTATGATGATGAGTCTTCACCTAAGTCATGATAAAGAAATGTCCCAGTGAAACTAAGCTTTTATGCCTCTATATAAGCTTCAAGAAGTCTTGAGAAACAATCCCAAGTCCATCCTAGTTCTACTCTTGGCAAGAAGTATCATTTGGTCACAAGGAAGAGACTTGTTAGATTTTGTTAGATCTTTTCATATAGGCTTGCATCTTTTTCCCTACGACTACCACTATTTACGACTACCTAGGTTCTTCCATATCCAGGTATGTTATGATAGGTGCATACTGGGGCATATTTCATAGTATGGCATGTTTTGGATCCTTCTTGTATAAACCGGCGACCTGGTACTAGTGTTTATCAACACTTACCTTCTCGTGTACAAGAGGTATCAGTGTGTTTGAGGGTTTCCTTGCACGAACCCACAAATTTGTATTAGTGTTTCTTAACACTTGCATTGTTGTGTGCAAGAAATTCCCATTTGTCTGCAGAGTCAGTCCACACCCTGAGTTTCTCATGGCATGCTGATTTCTATAATCATTGGTGCAAGTCACTCAGGGCAACATCAAACTAGGTTGGCTCTCCACATTTATTGTGCACAAAATCTCACCATCATTCCATCAAATCCTAAACTCAATAATCCCATGGAGTTCTCAATTGCCCCAATTTTCCTCCCCGGTCTCACATCTCTTATTATTCTTTCCAAATACCTCACGACTACTTCATATCTTCCTCATTTATCCCTTCCACCCTAATTTTTCTTCCTCTATTTTTCTTTTTTTCCTCACATAATCAATTCTGATTCTGATTCATGTCTTATACAGGATGTATCCCTCCTGAAACCAGACGTTGTGATCTGATCATGTCTTATACAGGATGAATCCTTCCTGAAACCAAATTCTCTGATCATGTCTTATACATGATGAATCCTTCCTAAAACCAGACGTTGTGATCTGATCATGTCTTATACAGGATGAATCCTTCCTGAAACCAGATGTTGTGATTGATCATGTCTTATACAAGATGAATCCTTCCTAAAACCAAATGCTCTGATCATGTCTTATACAGGATGAACCCTTCCTGAAACTAGACGTTTGTTGTGATCGATCATGTCTTATACAGGATGAATCCTTCCTGAAACCAGATGTTGTGATCGATCATGTCTTATACAGGATGAATCCTTCCTGAAACCAGACGCTCTTATCATGTCTTATATAGGATCAATCCTTCCTGAAACCAGACGTTGTGATCAATCATGTCTTATACAGGATGAATCCTTCCTGAAACCAGACACTTTGATCATCTTTGTCTTATACAAGATGAATTCTTCTTGAAACCAGACTGAATCTAGATCTTATCAATCGAATCAAATCAAATCTATCAGGATATCAATTTTGCAAAACTCCAAAGATCAAATACCTCAATTGATTTCCCGAGGGGGTATCACCATACCGTAATCTATAAATCAAGATCTAGGACATCCTATCAAACCAATATCAACATCAAAACAAGATTATTCTTTGAATCAATGTGTCATCACACCTCGCTTCAAAGAGGGGCAAAATGTAGACACTTAAAAATAATTATTTTAATTATTTTTAATTCCTCACATAATTAATTAATTAATTATGTTAATTAAAATTCTTCTCAATATTAATTAAATATAATTAATATTGTCACTATAGCATATGATTTATTTAATAAATCAATCCCTTTCTTTATTCTTCTAAAAAATCAAATCCTCACAAATCTTCCTCTTAGCTAATTAATTTCAATTAATTAGTTAACCTACATGATTCCTACAAATCATCTTCTTAATTCATCATTAACCTAATAAATTCTTCTATAAACTCCCTAAACTCACTTAAAATTATTCTTCTAATTTTTTATTCCCTCCACTCATTCTCTCTCCTAGTCAAATTCTCCTACAAATATAAATCCCGCCTAACATTTCCTCTAATCCCCCTCCTAATGAGTCATTAATGGCTAATCATCATGATTAGCCACAAAGTCAACTCTTTGTCCTTTCATCTAGCCACTAGCTTTAAATGCTCTTTTTCTAGATGAATGTAAGATTTTCAAAATCTCACATTCCTCTAGGCATTTCCCTCTCCCAAGGAATTTTTAATTCCTTTTTATTCTTCTAATCCCCATAATATCCATTTTTGGAGAATTTTTAATTCCTCCAATGCATCTTGTAGAGTGTGGAGATATGAAATGCCTTTAAGGAATATTTCTTGGTCTCCACACCCTCTCTTGGAGCTTGTGTGAGCTCACAAGTAAATATTAGCCCTTCATCTTGAATTCATCCTAGCCATCCATTTTTCTCTCCTCTTCCTATAAAATAGGGTTCCATCCCTTCATTCAAAACATCTTGAAATCCAGTAAGCTTATGCTGCCCTTTTGAGCCCAGGAAATCATCTTGGCAACTTGATCATCTTATCCTTATCATTCATCCTTATCATTTGTGCACAATATTGGAGAGCCATCCACATCCAGCAATCAAAGGAGCACATCAAGTGGAGCATTATCAAGGGGCGCCTTCACTTCATCAAGCTCAATCCGAAGGAGAAGGTAAAATAGCAAGGTGAAATGGTCTTTTAATGATATTTTAGCATTCTGCATGTTTATTTCATTATGTTTTGATCAGTTTACATTTCAAATCTGTTTTCCCCTCTTCAGATACATAGGGAGCCCTCTACAGCTATGATGAACTCCCTCCCTCAAAGCCACCTGGCCTCGATGGAGTCTGAGCCCTGGAAGGACCCGCCACAAGGTCATCTCTCCTAGCCCCTGTGTCATCTGCAGCCACTCCTCGTGTGGCCCTATCCAAACAGAGGAACCCATTGATCACTCCTGCCAATATTGCTGGTAGTGCTAATGCTATCCATGTCATGGTATCCTAGGTGACATGTCTAGCCCTCATCTCTAGTCCCGGATCCTGAAACACTTGCCTCAGTGCCTCCCTATCTCCATCTCGATCATAGGGTATTAGCTCCCCATCGATCGGTATCCGCAGAATCCTATATACATCCTCCAAGGTGACTATCATCTCACCCATCGACAAATGAAATGTACATGTCTCTGAGTGCCATCTCTCAGCTAATGCAGACAGTAACCCCATGTTCGCCTGAAACTCAGGCACATACAAGATATATCTCAGACCCATAGCCTCAATAGTAGCTCGGTCCTCAAATGTCAGCTCTAGTCATAATATCTATGTCGATGGGAATCTCTCTCATGACTCTAGCATAGGTAGGTACTCCTATAGTCAAGCAAAGAAATCATGTCAGTCAAAGTGACACTCACTGTTCATCACAAAGTGTTGCTTCTATTGTAGTGACACTCATTGTTCATCACAAAGTGTTGCTTCTATCCTAGTGGTACTCCCTGTTCATCACAAAGTACTACGTGTTCTTGCACTCCCTATTAATCACAAAGTGCTGCTCATATTTGCACTCCCTATTCATCACAAAGTGCTGCTCTTTTTAGTACTCCCTATTCATCACAAAGTACTATGTCTTGGTACTCGCTGTTCATCACAAAGTGCCTTGATCTATCCTATCCTAGGGTCTCTGCTTGAGTGTATCCTCTTGAATAGTTTCCTGATTGGCAATGTATGTTCTATCATAGAATTGTTAATCCTAGCCCTATCTGCTATCTTAGTCTTTCCTAGAGGACCTGCTTGAGTGTATCCTCTCAGCAGCTTATCCAATTGACAATGTATGTTTATCACAGAACTATTGATTGGACCTTGAAGACATAAACATGCATTCATGATGCAGACATGCCTTGATGTTTTTACCCCGCTTGATATTTTTCTAGACATACCTAAAGCGCATTTATTACCCTACCTAGCATGCATTTATGAAAACAATTAATGCGACAAAGTACAAGGAGGTTTTGTGGTACTTACCGGCTCTACTGCATCTACTAGCCTCTTAAATCGACGAACGCGATCGAATCTGTGAACCAATGCCATCGCTATTGACTGTTGCTACTCTATTCTCTCTCTACACTCTGATCTCTTGGATGTGTGGATGACAATGAGGATGTATTCCCCTCGTGGTCTATTTTATAGGATTGCCCTAGCCCTAGCCCTAGCCCTTGTTTCCCAAGTCAGTCTTCATTATCCCATGACTCTATCATTCTATCCTATCCGGTCAGTCCATTCTAGCCTTTCTTTCTTATCGAGAGATTGTTTGTGATCTTTTCAGACATTTTCATCCAATCTCTCAAGGGGGCATATCATTCCCATCTTGGGGCAACTTTGTATCAGTTCATATTATCTTCTTTGAAACAACGTGACAAGCCGCATTGTCTCAAAGAGGGGCAAAATGTAGACATCTAAAATTGTCATGTCTAATTAAATAAATATTTTATTTATTTAATTATTTTAGCCTAGTTCTTCTATTAATTAAATAAATGTTTATTTATTTAATTAATTCATTTATCCTCTTCTAGCCTTGTTTCTCATTTAAATAAATACATTTATTTATTTAAATTATCCTTTTCCTAAATTAAATAAATATCTTATTTATTTAATTCATCCCACTTCTTCCATTAATTAAATAAATCTTTATTTATTTAATTAGTTCATTAACCTTTTCTACCCATGACACATGTCATTCATCTCTTAATTCATACACTACCTACCCTTTCATTATTTTTCTTATTTCCTCTACCTACCCTCTAATCATAGCTGACCTCTTTTTACACCTCTCAATCTTATCCCTCCATTTCTTATAGTGTCTTCTATATAAGGAGATGCTTCCTTCATTATCAAACCCTAATCAATCTATGCATCCTGGCTAACTCAATTATGCACTTGACTACACTATGCTTTTCATATGTGATCCTACTTGCAACCACATTTCGTTCCTTGTTGAGCTCTTGTGCACATAAAATCTGAGAGCAAATATATCAAGCAAGATCAATGGAGATAGGAAGAATGAAGATCCAAACCCTATTGGACATGTGATGGTATAATATTTGTGATTTCATTTGATTTGCATTGTCTTAGGTAATCTTCATATGTTATGGTGGATCTTTGTTGTTGTTAGGCTAGGGTTTTTTGGTTGAATTCATTTAGTCTTTCAATATTGTTGTATCCATTTTCACCGTATACACTTACCACTATGCCATCTTCATTCAGCTTATTCCTAAAAACCCATTTGGTGCCTATGACATTTTTATGCTCAGATCTAGGTACCAAAGACCATGTACCATTCTTTTCTATCTGGTCAAGTTCATCTTCCATTACCTTGATCCAGTCTTCATCTTTATGTGCCTCTTTGAATGTTTTAGGCTCAAATTCAGGGATCGTGCAAGAGTTTTCTCTGACCTTTCTTCTTGTAAGAATTGTTGCATCCTTATCTCTTGAGATCTGCTTTGGATCATGATTCAGCTTTACATATCTAGGAATGATCTTAGTTGTTTATTCTTTCTTTTCTTCTTCATCCTCATCTTCATCAACATCATCATCTACTGGTGTATGAGCACTACTACTGGTGCTAGGTTGTTTTGCAACCGGTTCCCAGAAGTTTACTACCAGTTCCTCTCCTACTTGCTTATTGTTGGTTTCCTTAGGTTTCTCAGAGGTTTCATCAACTCTAACATTGATACTTTCAACAATTCTCTAAGTCCTATTATTGAAACATTTGAGAGCTTTTCTCTTTGTGGAATACCCTAGGAATATTCCCTCATCGCATTTTGCATAAAACGTCTTCTGATGTTCACTCTTGATATAGCATTTGCTACCAAACACTCTAAAGTAGCTTACCACTGGTGTCTTACTAGTCTAATACTCATAAGGAGTTTTATACTTACCTTTCTTGATGTGTACCCAGTTCATTGTGTAGACTGGAGTGCTCACCGCTTCTCTCCAAAAGGTGTGAGCAACTTTTCCTTGGATCAGCATTATTCTGGGTGCTTCAACTACAGTCCAGTTGTTTCTTTCTGCTAGGCCATTTTGTTGTGGAGTCTGGGGGATAGACAGTTACCTCTTGATGTCATTCTCTTCACAGTACTTGTTGATTGGAAGTGAATTCTCCTCCTTGATCAGTTCTTAGGCACTTAATCCTCTTACCATTTTCTTTTTCAACTAGTGCTTTGAAGGCTTTGAACTTTCCAAAGGATTCAGACTTGTCCTTCAAGAATGTGACCCACATCATTCTTGAGCAATCATCAGTGAGAATCATAAAATACCTATCTCCCTGCACACACCTAGTTTTCATAGGACCACACAAATCAGTATGCACAAGATCAAGTAAATTGCTTGTAGTGAAAGATTTACCTTTGAAGGTTGAGGAACACATTTTCCCTAGTTGACACTCTCTGCACAAAAGATTCTCCGGTTTTCTCAACATAGACAATCCTCTAACTGCCTTGACCTTATTGGCCTTCACAATATTATCAAAGTTTGCATGGAAGAGTCTCCTATGCCATATCTAGCTATCATCAAACTTAGCCATTAGACATGTACTGATATTTGCATTTAGCTGAAATAGGTTACCTTTGGTCTGCGTACCAGTGGCCATCAGTTCACCACTCTTACCTTTTATTTTACACACTCCATCTCTGAATTCCAGAGTGAGTCCATTATCATTCAACTGTTCAATACTCAAAAGGTTGTGTCTGAGACCTTCTATCCAATACACATTATCAGCGTTGCTTTTTCCATTTAGAGAGATGGACACTCTGCCTTTTACCATACATGGTGCATCATTACCAAATTAGGCCACACCACCATCATACTCTTCCAGAGATAGAAACTTACTCCGGTCACCAGTCATATGGTGAGAACAACCACTATAAATAATCCACTAATTGGAATTATCAAAGCAGGAGACAAGAGCCTTCTTGTTTGACACATCTTCCTTAACTGCTACAAACACAATGTCTTCACTTTCTTCATCTTCTGATTCCTCATCAGTGACACCTTCATCAACATCGACAAAACAATTTCTCCTGTTTCCTCCTTTGAACTTCTTGAACTTCTCCGGTTTGTCCTTGTTATCACCATTAGGACAGTTTACAACAATGTGTCCTATCCTGTTGCAAGAAAAGCATTTCAAAGGGAGCTTACCTCTGTATTTACCAGTTGCCTTAGGAAGTCTCTTGGCAAGAAGAGCTTGAAATTCCATCAGGATCACCTCATCGTCCATTTCTCTGCTTTGTATTGGTTCACCACTGGTACTAGCTTCTTTTCCCTTTCTAGATGGTGCAGCAGATGCTCTAAAGGCTGATTTAGTCTTTTGAATACTGCCATCATAATTATTTAGCTCATATGCGGTCAACTTAGCAATGATGGAGTCTAGGGATACCTTTGTCTTGTCTATAGATCTCAACTCCTGAATAGCAGCAACCCTTATTGCATAGACTGGTAATAAGGATCTCAAGACTTTGCTAACGACAGTGGAATCATCTATTATACCATCTACACTCTTGATGTCTCCAACAATAGTTTTGATTCTTATTCCATATTGTTGAATGGTCTCTCCTTCAACCATCCGCATGTCTTCAAACTTTTCCCTAAGGCTCTCTTCCTTAGCTTGTCTCACATGCTCATCACCACCATAGATATTCTCAAGAGCATCCCATACTTCTTTTGGATTGTCTTTATCCTAAACATGAATAAAATCAATGTCAGATAGACTACTGATTAGGGCTTCCATGACTTGCCCATTCTCCTAAATCTCTCTCTTTTGATCATCAGTGAGAGTACCGGTAGGGATAACATAAGCATTCTCAACATAGCTCCAGTGTTGAGCACCCATGCTTCTCATGTATATCTTCATTTTGTCCTTCCATATTTTAAGGTTGTTTCTATTGAACTTTGGACCTTCCCTCTTCATCAGTAGAGTAGGATCTTTTCGTCAAGTGGTTAAGCTTACAACACAGAGGACCTGGAGGATGCTCTGATACCAATTGATGAATAAATGATGAACAGTTAGTACCAAATCAGTACTGAGAGGGGGGGGTGAATCAGTACATGCAAAAACACTTTTCCTGAACTGGTTTGACTGCACACACTGAATTTTGACTAGTAAGCAATAACACTGGTCTAAATTAGATTACTACCAGTAAAACATGGTGAGAATGTGAAAGACATAAACCGGTAACCCTTACCTTTCCATACAATCTAATACCTCATTTCCACTTCACCCTTATGCATAAACAAGTAATCTATCATCAAAAATATAATGACTGCTAGTTCAACATATTTTACCAGTTTGATATAAAACACTAAACCATCACATGAAAGGCATCACACATGACACACTAATTTTTCACATGGAAACCCAACTAGGAAAAACCACGGTGAGGATGAATACCCGCAAGTTGTTCTTGAACTCTTTTGAAGTCCGCTCTGTTAGGAGCCTAGTTTGGTTAAAGACTATTACAATAGGTTCTGCTAGGAACCGATCCTGCTAGGGATCACCCGGTTAAGGGATGGCTAAATACCCAGTTAAAGGTTAGAACCCTATTAAAGGTTACCTCGCAAGAGGATTTGAAGAACTCATTGAATTGAGTCACCCTATTAAAGGATTTATAGAAAATCCTATTAAAGCTACCCGGTTAAGGGATTTTCTGACTGCTAAAATGGTTAGAAGTCAACAGGTAATACACTGATCTGATAACAACACTCAATGCCAAGGTAGATCCACTTTAGCTCCTTTTCTTCTACAATCACACTCTGTAGGTATCAACACACTTCTCCGGTCTAGCAAGAATCAAGTACCACTCACTGGGATACACACAGAACATTTTCCAACAACTTTAGAATGAAAAACATCATCGACCTTATAGGAAATAGACAGGTCGGTAGCATAAACCCTAAAACCTAAACATTTAGGTTTTACAATCCAATCAGTTCAATCCTGACCATTAATTACACTGCATTGAATACAATAGTCTTGAACATATCTCAAGATGTTCTCCAACGTTCATTCTTTACCGCTTCAGGAAGCTGATAACTCATCACGCACTCTCCACCATTTACATAGACTTCACACATTCCCAAGGTAGATAGGATCAATCTCCATGCAATATCCTCAAGGAAATCCTTCACACACACAAGACTGATGTGGCAACACTTATCTAGTCTTCATTATAATGCTAACTCATCACAAGATGTCATCAGTTGAATCGTACAATCTTGGAATGCATCAACCAGAAACCCTGAAGCTGAGACTACCAATAGGTAGTCATGCCAAGTGAAACCCTGATACAAAACTTCCATTTACTATTTCTTATTCCAACATATCGGTTCACTTTGAACAAACATACCGCTTTACTTTTTCACAAATACTGGTTTACATCATCATACCGGTTCTCTTGCTAGTTTGTTTACTACAACATACCAGTTCATACTTCAACATATTGAGAAACATACCAGTTCATACTTTAGCATATTGACATCAATGACAATACATACAATATGATCATATCATCATGCTCTGCACATATGCCAAAAGTTATGAGTCTTTTTTTGTTATGGGTCTATTTCTTCGTTATGGATCAACTTGTCGTTATAGGGAAATTTGTCGTTATGGGTCAACTTGTCATTATGGGTCAATTTGTTGTTATGGGTCTTGATTTGATATGGGTTAATTGTTTTTCGATATGGATCTGATTTAGATATGGGTCAATTATTTTTCGATATGGATCTGATTTTGATATGGGGTCCTAATTCGATATGGGTGATTTCGATATGGAACCTGATTCGATATGGGTCAATTATTTTTCGATATGGATCTGATTTCAATATGGGTCTTGATTCGATATGGGTCAATTGTTTTTCGATATGGAATTGATTTTGATATGAGACTGATTTTATTGATCTGTGATATGAGTCTGGATTGATTGGAACTTGATTGATTTATTGTTTATATTGATTGTCGATATGGAACTATGGTCATTAAAATGGTGTTTTCAATATGAGTCCTAATATGAAGCTTGTTGTTGATTATCGATATGATTTTGGATATGGGGTGTGATTGACTAATTGTATAGCTGAACAGACCTTGATTGATTGTGTGACTGTCATCACTTGATTTGTTGATTGTCAGATTGTGTAGAATAGATGTATCTAATAGGAAGATATCCATGTGTTGATATAGGTCCATTGAGGAGTTCTCATGTTTCAAGAGAAATTCCTGAAGACTTTTGTGATGCGAGATTGATTGAGTACTGATGATTTAGCAGTTATAGAGGCTTGCGGTCTCATCCACTTGTTACACATCCCACCCTATCAGAAGAATAGGGGACTACTCACCATGCTAGCCGAGAGATGGTACAACTAACATAACACCTTCCATTTGCCGACAGGTGAGATCACAGTGACGTCGAAGGATGTCTATTGAATTTTGTGGATTTTGATAACATGTGAACTTGTGGAGTATGATGTGGAGGAGGCCAGTGGGACCGATTCTCTACAAGAGATGTTCAATGATCCCCACATTGCAGGTTACTCAGTGGCATTGCAAGACATGGTAGATAGCTATGCCCCATTCCCTTTAGTTTTGGCAGGTTTGACTTGCAACTTCTTGATTCCAGACAGGAGGTCACATGGTTTATCAGTTGGATGGGGTCAATTTCTTCAAAATATGGTGCAGGCACACACACAATATGCGTGGGGTATTTGTTTGCTCACCCATTTATATAATGAGCTTCACTAGGTGGTTTATAATGATGTGACCAGCCTAGCTTCCAGATGCACTTGGCTACAGATTTGGGTATGGGAGCACATAGTCATGACCCATCCACTAGGTCTGAGGTTTAGGATAGTACGGGCACCATTTGTTATGATGTACAACTTGGTTGCTTCCCAATCGATGCTCAGGAAGTTAGAGTATTGGAGGCAGTCTCTAGATGATATGGACATAGTGGTGTGGAGGCCCTATCGATTGTGTGAACCATGGCCGGAGGATTCTTTTGAGGTGCCCCACTTATTTATGAGCAAATTTATTTTGGGTCGCATCCCATACATGGTAGAGCAGTTCATTCTTCCTTGGGTTTACCAATAGTTTGGATGCATGCAACTGATACTATAGGGGATGAATGTGTATGATCGGGTACACAAGGAGAGGACATATTGGGGCCCCACATTGGATTTTGCGACAGCCCAGGATAAGTTCTACTCTTTTCCTTTTTGTGTATAGATTATTTTTAAGGACATAGCAGATGCGGGGATGACTATGGAGTATATGCAATATTTTTTGACACACGGGTTCCCTCGATTGATAGGGCCTAGAGAGTTGATTCCGACATTGGAGGAGGTCAATGATGATGATGATGATCAAGGCGAAGATCACCAAGGTGGGAGGAGGGGTGGTAGGATTGTTGTAGGTGGTGCGATTGGACATGGTTAGGGAGGAGGTAGTAGCGGGGGAGGAGGAGGAGACGAGGGAGGAGGAGTGGTGAGGGGGAGAGGAGGAGTGGTGAGGGTTAGAGGAGGAGGATGGAGGAGTGGGGTTGGGCAAGAAGGGTCGATACAGGTGGAGGATGTTGTTGTTGTGGGGGTTGAGGAGGGATCAGACAATGACAGATGTGAGGAGGAGAGTGATTCTTCTGATGAGGAGACAGAGTCCAAGGAGGTTGGTGGAAGAGTGGGATTGATGGGATTGGCGAGAGCAGCAATGGAGGAAGATGTGCAACCATTGGCCCAATGGAGGAGGATTGATATGCCCCCTCCTGCCCCTTGACAGGTTGGTATGTAGGATCTATAGCGTTTGCACCCATAGGTTTTGCAGATTAGAGTGCCTCCTCATCAATAGAAGGCACAAATAGTAGTATTATAGGCCCAGCTTCATAGCATATAGGGTCATCTCACACAGGCCCAAGGACAAGTTGCACAGCTGTAGAGAGAGGTGGTGATAGTGTCACTAGAGCAGGATATTGCTCAGCTAGAGAGAGATGTAGAGATAGACCAACGAGGTCAGAATATAGGAGATAGTGTGATCATTGTAGTAGGCAGGTGCTTAGGGTGTTATAGAAGACACCATCCAGAGTCTTATTAAGTAGACAGAGTGGGTGGAGTACTATAGGACTCTATATTTTTAGGTTGTAACCCCGAACTGACATGCTCCTACCTATGCCACCAGTTCTTAGCATGTCGGTTCTTAGAGACAGGGGCAGTGAGGGGGTTGTGGGTCCTAGGAGAGATTCTCCTACCAGTAGCACAGGTGTGGGTAGCTCATGCTCTTGGCCGACAGGTCCTAGAGGTGGTCAGGCTGATCCTGCATCATGATCATTATCATAAATTTTATATTTGTACCTTGATGTACATATATCTTTGTATTTTGATGACCTCCTCATATGATACATTGTTATACTTTGATCTTACTGATATGCTACTCAGTGATGTTCTCATATGGTGTTCTGATGATCTTATTGATGTTTATTGTTTGTCTTGATATTGATGTTATGTGATGTGATGGACATTTGTTATTGATATATACTGAGGGGCTTGGTCATTTGATTACTTCATTGATGATATGTTTCTGACTTATATCCTTATTTTTCCTTTGGATCAACATGCTGTCACACATATAGATGATGATATGTTATGGATGCAGCTACTTTGATTTTGATGAGCTATGTGATATGCTTTTGATCTAGATAACTTTTGCAGATGCTGATGCAGATGATGTGATGTGTGTGTTTTTTATTTTTATGATCTATATACTTATATGATTATAATGTACTATATTTTTAGAAGGTGATATGCAGATGATGGTTAAATTTAATAAATGTAGAGGTTTCTAATCATTTTTTGTGCTTTTGTGTGATGTGGATAATGCAATCTAGAATTTTACATATGCTTGATATGATGATGCTCATGTATGGGATGCATTGTGATAATGATATGATTTTGATTTGTGAATGTATCTTGAAAATGAGATGTATGAGATGTAATGATGATGTGAGATATATCTTGAAAATGAGATGCATGAAATGTAATGATAATGACAACAAATGCAATGAATGTAACCATATACAAGATTTTTAACATGGTCTAAATGATAATGATAATACAAACTTAATATGATAATGAGAATGTATCTAATGATTTATATGCAACCCAATGCAAAGTGAAAATAAAAATGATATGCAATCTAATGCAAGATTAACATGTTATGACATTAATGATCTTGAAATGGTATGTAACCTAATGCAAGAGTAATATGATAATGATATGATACTAATGCATTATTGTTCCTGCAAGTTGTCATCTTCTTGGTCAAAGTGCTAGTGTTTCCTTTGTTGTCATCATTGGGCCTTGATGTGTTGAAAGTTGATACAAGCATCATGGTATAATTGAACCATAATGACCTGAGTATAACTTACATGGATTTTGATATTGTAAGATAGCACAAGCATTGAAATATAATTGAAGCATGACGACCTGAGTGTTGCTTATGTAAACAAAAAAGATCAAACAAGAGTTAACCTTGGTCCAATGCAAGTCTGAAATATCCTCAGTGATATGCCACTTGATTGCTTCGTAGGACAAATTTGCATAGTTGAAGGCTTCAATCCCAAACAACAGACAAGAAAACATCACATTCCTTCCTTGCTTCTCTAGTCATGAGACATCCTTGAGTTACTTAGGAGATATGGTAAGAAAAAGATCAAATTCACAAGTAAACATGCAAGTTATTTGGAATGTATCCCTATCACATAAAACATCTTACAAGTATGGTTAGTTAAAAGAGCCTGGATGTTTTCCCTTTCATGTTTGCGCTCACTCATTGATATGTTCTTTGTTTATTGTTATGATCCATGTTTCCTCTCGATATGTGTTTGGTCTGATGTTGAAACCCAAAGGCGAGACTCCCCTAGCGAGGTCAAGATTTTGCCCCCACTAGATACTACTTTGATATGGATATGTATAATTGGTCACCAAGCCATGGTGGGATATGATTTATATTATCAGGGATAGTGACTACGCTAAGTATGTTCAGGATGATGTGGCATGTATAAGTGTTTTGTGATGGCTATGGGCTTAAATCAGATGGATCAAAGATATGATATAAGTACTGATATATGGAGGAGCCATTCTCTCACAAGTGGTGCTTGTTGCCAAGTTTTCACCACTTGTTTTTATTGCACTTTTTGATTTGTTTTTTTCCCTTTTTTTGTATTTTTTTGATTTTTTGATTTTTTTTGTTTCACAAGGTGCCTGTTTGCCAGGTTTTCACCTTAGTGATGATTTTTGATACTTTAATTTTATTTTTTCTTTTTCACTTGATCCGTGCATTGGAGGACTCAAGTCTAGAATTTCTTTAGATGGATGTTGTTGGTTGGTTCGTCAAGTACATCCCCTTCTAAAGTTGACAATTGATATGCTCCTAATCCATAGGTTAATATGATGACAAATGGTCCCAACCAGTTGGGCTCAAAATTCCCCTTCTTCTCTCAGTCTTGTTGATTTTTGGGATTTTCTTTTAGGCCTAGAACACCAATGTTGAAACCCCTTGGGATGACTTTGTAATTATAGTTTCCACACATTCGTTGTTGATATGCTTTGAGATGATCATAGGCACATTGTCATTTTTCATCAAGAAGCTCTAGTTCGTGCAACCTGTTTACTCGATATTCCTCATTTGGTATGAGGCCCTTCAAAGATACTTAGAGAGATGGTATTTCTACCTCAAGAGGAAGACTTTCTTCTAAACCATACACCAATGAATATGGTGTAGCCCCTATAGGTGTGAGGATACTCATTCTGTAGGCCCAAAGTGTCGAATTGAGTTGTACATGCAAATTCTTGCCAGCATCATTCACTATTTTCTTGAGGATTTTCAGGATTGTTTTGTTTGATGCTTTTTCTTGGCTATTCCTTTATGGGTACTATGGTGTGGAAAAGTGATGTTGGATATTGATTTATTCACATAGCTCTTGTACACCATGATTATTGAAACGACGTCCATTATCTGTGATGATGGAACTAGGGATGCCATAACTGCAAATGAGATAGTTGAGGATGAATGATGAGATCTGCTTTCCATTCATGGTGGTCATTGGGACTACTTTGATCCACTTGGTGAAGTAATCCATTGGAAGAGTAAGGATGAATCTTTCCTACTAGATCAAGTCCCTATTGACAGAAAGGCCAAGATGTGGTGAATGGTTGCAGCTCCTATACTAGTGCATGTATGAGGTTACCATGAATTTGGCACTTAGGACATTTCCTAGAAAATTGATAAGACTCTCTTTTCATTATCGACCAATAATATCCCATTCTCATAAGTTTCTTGGCAAGAGTAGGACCACTTCAATGCATACCACAAATAACATCATGAATCTCATGTAAGGCAGAGTCTGATTCGTTATGATCAAGGCATCAAAGAAGAGTACCATCTAGACCTTGGTGGTAAAGTGTGTCAGCGGTTAAGGTATAGTAAGTGGCTTGTCAGATGAAGCTTCATTTTTTGGTTGCGAGATAGGTTGGGTAGGGATGGTATTGTTTTTAAGATAGTCATAGATCTTCCCATATAGAGGGGAATCAGAACTATCCAAGGCATAGATGACTTGGGATGTTGAATTTTCATAGGCTGGGGAAAACAATTTCTCCACTAGGAATTAGTAATGATTATGTTTATCTGGAATTTGTAGAAGCAAGGCGATAGTGGCCATTGCATCGACAACTCTATTTTCCAATCCTGGAATCTTCTCAAAGGTGATGTGCACAAAGTATTTTTTGAAATCATCTACCATTCTCTTGTAAGGCACTAGCTTATCATCTTTCATCTGATAGTCATCATTGATTTGAATGATAACTAATTGAGAATCCCCATAGACTTTTAATTCTATGATTCTCCATTCTACAAATAATTTGATTTCTATTACCAGGTCTTCGTATTCAACAATGTTGTTGGTGCATGGAAACATTAGTTTGTAAGATCTTGGAATTGTGTGTCCTTCTGGAGTGACGAATAGGATGCCGACACCCAATCCATGTTATGTATAGGATCCATCAAAGTATAGGGTCCATTGCTTGGGTGTGATAGTGAGTAAATCCATATCTATAAATTCCACCTATAGTGGGTGCTGGTGTAGTAGTGGTGCTTCTGCCAGTTGATCTGCAATTGCTTGTCCTTTGATAGCCCGTCATTCTATGTACAGAATGTCAAACTCACTTAGGATCATGACCCATTTAGCTAATCTTCATGTGAGAGAATCCTTACTGAGTAGATACTTGAGAGGATTGATCTTTGCTACCAGCTTGATTGTGTGGGATAACATATAGTGGCAGAAATTTTGAGAGGCACACACCAATGCTAAGCAATATTTTTTGATGAATGTATAATTGAGTTCATATTCGTTCAAAGTCATGTTGTTGTAATAGATAGCCCTTTCTTTTCTTGTTGGATCTTCTTGTGCTAGCAGTGCCCCCAATGACACTTTTGTTGTTGATATATAAATGATGAGTAGCTTGCCTGCTATTGGTGGTACCAAAACTGGTGGATTCATCAGATATTGTTTGAGATGGTGGAATGATTCTACACATTTGTCTTCCCATCTGAAAGGTATATTCTTATGAAGTAGATGGTTGAATGGGAGACATTTGTCGGCTAATTGAGAAATGAATCATTTGATGGATTTTAGCTTTCCTTGAAGAGATCATAGCTGACTAATGTTCTTTGGAGGTGGCATCTCCATAATATCTTGAACCTTTGCTAGATCCACCTCGATGCCTTTTTTGATACAATGTAGCCTAAGAGTTTTCTGGATGTGACTCTAGAAACATAACTTTTTAGGATTCAATCTGACATTCAATTGCTTTAATCATTGAAAGATTTTATCTAGGATTCCTAGGTATTCTTCTCTTGTGAATGATTTAGCTAGAAAATCATCTACATAATCCTCCATGAAAGTATGCATCATGTCATGGAAGATCGTTTTCATGGCTCTTTCAAAAATTTGAACTAGCATTTTTCAAGCCAAAAGGCATGTCATTCTAGCAATATGTTCCCCATGGACATGTGAATGCAGTTTTATCTTGATCCTCTAGAACTATCTTAATTTGGTTGTAACCAGAAAAACTGTCCATGACTGATAGCATTGTGTGCCCTGATGTTGATCAACAATGGTGTCAATACTTGGCAAAGGAAAGTCATCTTTCGAACATGCCTTTTTGAGGTCTCTGAAGTCTATACAAATCCTTATGCTTTTATCCAATTTAGATACTGACACAATGTTAGAAATCCATTCCGCATAATCAATGGGCCGAATGAATCCTACATCAAGTAATTTCTTTAGCTCTTCTTTTACTAAGATGGCCACATGCGGGTTCATCTTTCTCGATTTCTGTTTTACAAGTTTATCTCTAGGAGCGATAGACAAGTGATGTATGATAAGGTTTTGATCTACCCCTGGCATGTCTACATAAGACCAACCAAAATTTATTTGCTTCTCTTTGAAGAACTTGGTGTAGTTCAGTCTTTCTTGTTTTGTGAGTGATTTTGCTAGATGTATGATTTTGGTTGTTGCTTCATTGTCGATATTTATTGATTGAGTTGGCTCAATCAAGATTGGTGACCTCTCCTGGTAATATTCGGGAAGAGTGTCAAGTCTCCCATCTTCAGGTGCCTCAAAAAGGTTTTCACCTTCAGATACGTCCTTTATTTTTACTTTTTTATTTTTGCGATCTAACACTACCATTAAATGGTTTTCACCATTAGATCCTATAATGGTGGGAAAATGATGAGTGATGGATCAAGAGGAAAACTACCCTTTCCCTCAAAGAGAGATGAAAGTTTCACTGTTGATTATCCTTCAAGCAATTTTCATTATTACATTAGGAAGAAGGGGATGAGATGATTCACTAGATTCAATCTCCACACAAAGATGATAGATTGAATTCTAAATGAATTGAGAATGTTGGGATGATCCCCTCTTCCTTATTTGATTTAGAAAGGAATCGATTAAATCATGTAGTGCAAATGTGACAAAGAATCAATTATAACTTGAGATCAGAATATGGGATGAAGTTGTGCACCTGGATCCGGCAGTAAAATATCGAGACAAAGTCACCTTGCGAATTTGACGAAAAGTTTTCCGAACCATGGCAGGAATGTACACAGTCCTCCGAAAAATCCACAAAATGAAAAGGGTTTTTCCGCCTCTGCAAATGAATCTTGAATATGAAAGTACAGTTGCACACCTACAACCTACACATAGAAAAGAGAGGAAAATGGGTTGGGATTGGGGGTTTGCCTTTAGGTCAAACCCCAGTTTTGGAATTAACCAAGTAATGAAAGAAATTACTTGCAAGTAGATGTAAATGAAAGAATGAATTATAAATCACCTCAAGGGAGGTTTTAGTAGAAGTGTTGATAGAAATGCTTGTGTGGAATTGTATGTTGGAATAAATCTCCTCTTCAATGGTTGAATCCTTGACTTGAATGCAACACCTAGCCTTGAAGGGAGACTTGAGAATGCTCAATGCTAGAAAATAATGTTTGAATGCTTGAATGCTCTTGAATGAGGCTTTTTGTTAATGAAAGGGAAGAATTATTTTGAGAAAAATAAAATCATTTCAAAAGAGTTTTACATGGTGAATTTTGTAAAGTTTATTATGATACTTTGTTAGCATCCAGATAAAATCAGGTCAGAAAAGATTATTTCACTATGGGGTGAAAAATGAGTAAAACATTTTTACTTGATTGATGAGAAGTGGGTAAAGTGTTCAATCAAGGAAAATATTTTATTAAGTTGGGAAATATTTTATCAATAACCAAGAAGAGTATGATAATTCACAGTGGACACTTTTAAATATTTTTTCCATACGAAATGCATTATGGTATTTTCTCATTTTTAATACCCGTAGTTTGTGCAAGGAAGGATTATTTTCAAGTGAAAATTATTATGAGAAGTTTCCAGTGAAGGAGAGATATCATAACTATCTTCATGAAATACAAAGGGACTAAAATTAAAATATTTTTAACCTATTAAAGATGGTTAATCAAATGAAAGATTGCATCACTCAAAGTGAAGGGTTACAACCCTAAATGTAATATATATATATATATATATATATATATATATATATATATATATATATATATATATATATATATATATATATATATATATATATATATATATATAACATTAGAAAGGTAGAAGAAAAATATATTCAAGAATAGATGTACAATATAATCAGTTGTTTTTTCCTTTACATGTGTTGTGAGTTGTTTATTTCAATTGGCAATTGTTCTGTGATGTTGTCTCATAGAAGATAAGGTTGCTTGTATCTTCCTAGTGAAGTTTATTTTCTTGCTGCTATTAATTTGAATAAAAGGCCTACTTGTGGAATGTAACTGTTCCTTGTAAGTCTTCCCTGAATGGTCTCTTAAACTAAGGGTTAAATTCATTCGAGCAAATTTTAGCATAAGAATATTAAAACTGATCTTTTTGAGGAAAAGTAACTGATAGATCTACTTGGGGGGTGATTTAAAAATTGTCTCATAGAAGCATAAATTAAGTCCTGCTGAAGTAATAGACTATGTGGCCCAAACAAGAGGAAAGGAACTGATCATTCATAAACAATAACTTTTTATCATATCAATTACCTTACTTTAAAGCAATAGGAATAGTTGAGTCAATTAGAAATAGTGTATACATATAAATTTCAAGCACAAAGATTGAATTGCTTTCACAACAACAATCTTGAACTCATCTAAAAACAACCTATCCTAGGAACCTATACCATTCTAAGATAGGGAAAAATTTAGATCAAGATACTCAATCTACTATAAAAGGCATTAGTCATCAAAAGTGACTAGTGAATAGGTATACCTGACCAAGTCTTGCAGAGCCTAAAGTGAGAGAGTTAGTAACCAAATAGGTTCACTCTATAAGTTGGCCAAGTCAATTGGAGGTTTTGATCATAGGAGTTGGCATTTCCTTAGAAATTATCCAATCTGTTGATTTGAGATCCAACAAATTTAACATGAACTTCAATAAGAAGGGTGATAGAGCCAATGGTAGGACAAGAGAAGTCATTAAATAACTTCACAACCATGGTAGAAGCATCATAGAGTGGTTTATGCAATCGTAAAGTGAAAAGATACTCTTCAGTTATGACATTAACCATGCAATCAGGATCAATCAGGGCACCACGGCAAGGGATATCCTTAACCTTTGCAACTATGTATAAAGGGCCATCGGGTGCTCAAATGG
Organism: Cryptomeria japonica; assembly: GCF_030272615.1. Classification (NCBI taxonomy): domain Eukaryota; kingdom Viridiplantae; phylum Streptophyta; class Pinopsida; order Cupressales; family Cupressaceae; genus Cryptomeria; species Cryptomeria japonica. The sequence continues at coordinate 367,510,310 of NC_081413.1, read as the reverse complement.
TCTCACTAGGGTCAAACGTAATACAAGGATCCTTAAGAAAATCTTATGTTTCTACCATATTGACCAAGTTTGGAGCCATAGAAATGAATTCTTTAGAAGTGAGAGAAATAGGCACAATCTCAATAATGTTAGAGGTATGAGATGGCAAGGGATCTATCAAAATATTATGATTTTTGATTAGGAGGAGAAACTGATTTATTCCCTTTATCATTCACACCTTCCATAGATATAGTAATATTATCAATCAAATCTTGAACTTTATTTTTCAATGCAAAACATTTTTCAGTATCATGATTGGGTTGGCGATGAAATTGGCAAAAGGAATTGTTATCAAAATAAGGAGATGCAAGTTTGGAAGGATCAATTTGTTTTATAGGAGGAAGATTGATAACATTTATATGTAACAACTGAGATATAATACTATGTAAAGATTCATTCAAAGGAGTAAACTGTCTTTCTCTTTGGAAAAATTTAGAAATAGAAGGCACACCTGTTGTAGCATTCACATGGTTGTTGTTGATTGGATCATTGAACTTGATGAAGCTTTTTATTGTTTTGAACTTCGCAAATGGTTGTTGAACACTCTCCCTCTTATCACTTGGTTCTATAGGAGTAGATTTCTCCATTTGACTCACAACCAGTTGATAATTGTGGAGTGTTGCGCACAACTGCGGAAAGGAAGTAAACTTAGACAAAAAAGCTTTTCCTTGATATCTTTTTGTAAATTAAAAATAAAAATTATTTGAATATCATTATCAGGAACATGAAAAGAAATTTGAGCACACAAATGCCTATATCTGCCAATGAAATCAGTCACTTTTTCTTTAACACCTTGTTTACAATGCATTAAATCAGTCAAAAAGATTTTAGGACCAATGTTGTTTTGAAATTGTTGGATGAAAGCATTTGCTAGTTGTTGAAATTAATTGATATAATAAGAAGGCAGAGAGTAATACCATTGTAAGGAATTGTCTCTTAGTGTTCTTGTAAAAAAATTTGCAAGCAACCATTGATCATAAGAAAAATTAGTAGACAAGGTTTGAAATGTTTTGACATGCATAAGAGGATCACCTTTTCCATTATGTAGTTCCAATCGAGGGATCTCAACATGTTTAGGTGGCACAACTTTAACAACATCAAGAGAAAGTGAGCTTGCAACATCAAAAGTGGGCACACTAAACTTGGATTGACTCATGGAAGAAATTTGTTGTTGTAAGGAAGACATGGTTTGAGTAAGATTGTTGATTGTCATTTCAGTAGAAGAATTGATGTTAGACATAGGTGATTGAGAAGGTGGTGTGATGTTGTGGAAAGAAGACATAGACTAAGAATAAGGTGGTGGGACATTATGATAAGTAGGCATTGGTGATGATTGGGTAGGAAAAGGGACACTTAAAGGAGGAATAAAGTTGTTGAAGGAATTTCCCCCTTGTGTCACACTAATTGGTGGAGGAATAATAGGAACACTCATAGAAGACATGGGTATCGATGGAGGATTAAATGAAGAAGAGGGATTTCCCCCATGAACCATGGTTGTAGGAATGGCATTTTGAGTTGAAGTAGCCATGATGTTAGATGTGAAAGTAGGAATACTGGTCATAGGATTAGTCAAAGGAATAGAGGAATTGACTTGTGTTGAAGGTTGTGAGTAGCCTAGGGTGTTGGCACAACTCTTGATAGGCATGACATTAGAATAAACAATATGTGTAATGCCACACAATATATCAATTCCATTCTTATCACTTTGAAGCATGCATTTAAGACCTTCAATTAATGGAAGAGCTTCTTTATTAGGGTATTCTTTGGACATCCATTGTTGAAAACTATCAAATTGATTTTCCAATGTAGAAAGTTGATCTAAAGAAATCCTAATTAAAGCTTCTTCTGCATCATGGGATTCATTAATAGGTACATGATTAGGATGGGAAGAATTAGCATGATCCTCATTAAAGAAGTCACCCAAATTAGGTTCCATCTCTTTGGTAATTAAACCTTGGGAAGCCTTAATTATAATGCTTCGTCTAGCGGGGATAGGATTGGTAGGACTAATAGTTGTAAAACTCATGCACTAGAGGGAAAATTTGAATCTTGAATTGTGGAACAAAGCTTACAAAATTGAGTAATGCAAAATTCAAGAAAATAATGATTACACAATTTGAACTCTGCTGGGGGAAGAGGATGAAACAATTTCCAAAAAGGAAAGGAAATTGGAATTTAAAAATTAGGGCCAAGGGAATACCACTTAATTTTAAATTAGAATTTTTAAATTCAGGGCAAACAATTATTAACCTCTTAATTTTAAAAAATTTCTTGAAAGTTGAAATGTTGAATTTTGAAGGTATTTCCGATTCTAGAGGGATCAAAAATTGATAAAATCAACCAATCTTCCGGATTTAGGCTATTAAATACAGTCATAATAGTCTCTCAAAATTTCAGGAAAAAAGCCAAGGACCATGGCGAGAACGCACATGGTCCGACCAACTTTTTTTGAAATTTCCAAGGATGGCTATTATCATGATTTTAAAGCTAACCCAAAAAAATTAGTGAATTTTATGATCTCTAGGTGGGCAAAATGAAGAAACAAAAGTGAGAATAGGACCCTTTTAGGGTTTTGAAAAAAAAGAGGAATTGAATTGGAATTTTGAACAAGGTCAAACCTAATGGATAGGGACACCTTGGAAAATATTTAGAAATCTCAATGTGACTGAAATTGATGTGAAATTTACACAAAATCCAATTAATTTTAAAAATTAGGGTTTGATGACCTAACCACTTAATTTTGAAATTTGAATTTTGGGAAAAAGGGGGGAAATTGAAATTTTGAATTGTAGGATTGAAGACAAATCTGAAAATTAAATGGAAATCCAATTTTTGCACAAGTTCAAGATGTTTTTTTTAAAATTAGGGTTTTAACAAGTAACCTCTTAATTTTATAAATTTTAATTGCAAATTGAACAAGATAATGAGGAAATTGAATTTGACAAACAACGCAATTTTCAGATCTAAGATTACCACAAGCAAATTTTACAAATCACAAGTTCAATTTTAATTTTTAAAACTAGGGTTTTTAATGAATTAACCACTAAGTTTGCAGAAATTGGAATCTTGTAAATGAAAAATATGCAATGTAAGGAAAGCATACAAGACGTCGGGTTCACCAAAATGTAATGGTGGGAAAATGATGAGTGATGGATCAAGAGGAAAACTAACCTTTCCCTCAAAGAGAGATGAGAGTTTCACTATTGATTATCTTCAAACACTTTTCACCAATACATTAGGAAGAAGGGGATGAGATAATTCACTAGATTCAATCTCCACACAAAGATGATGGATTGAATTTTGAATGAATTGGGAATGTTGGGATGATCCCCTCTTCCTTGTTTGATTTAGAAAGGAATTGGTTGAATTATGTAGTGCAAAGTGACAAAGAATCAATTATAACTTGAGATAGGAATATGGGATGAATTTGTGCACCTGGATTTGGTGGTAAAATGTTGAGACAAAGTCACCCTACAAATTTGATGAAAAGTTGTCTAGACCGTGGCGGGAATGTACACAATCCTCCGAAAAATCCACGAAACAAAAAGGGTTTTTCCACCTTTGCAAATGAATCCTGAATCCAAAAGTAAAGTCACGCACTTGCAACCTACACATAGAAAAGAGAGGAAAATTGGTTGGGATTGGGGATTTGACTGGGTTTGCCTTTAGGTCAAACCCCAGGTTTCGAATTAACCAAGTAAAGAAAGAAAGTACTTGCAAGTAGATGTAAATGAAAGACTAAATTGTAAATCACCTCAAGGGAGGTTGTAGTAGAAGTGTTGATAGAAATGCTTGTGTGGAATTGTATGTTGGAATCAATCTCCCCTTCAATGGTTGAATCCTTGACTTGAATGCAACACCTAGCCTTGAAGGAAGACTTGAGAATGCTCAATGCTGGAAAAGAATGCTTGAATGCTTGAATGCTCTTGAATGATCTTGAATGCTTGATCGTTTGTGCATACTCCAATCTTATCCAACTTCAATTTATCCAACTTATGCAAATGAGAGAGAGAATGCCCCCTTAAATACATGTTTTAAGGACTTTGATTTCATCACGGCCCAACACCAGGGAGGTTTCCCACCCGAGGCACAAACCACAAAGCATGCTCTAGGAAGGGTCCTTCCCTAAAATAGGGCAAGGACAAGGGCACCATGCCCCTGTCTGGGGAAGACAAGGGTGCCACACCCCTGTCCAAGGGGGGAAAGTGGTGCTACATCCATGTCCTACCCCTTTCTTTAGGGCAGAATACAGACGAGGTGATGCAGAGGCCAAAGAAGAAGTTGTTTTCGTAAGTTGAGCACTCTTCGGTCTTTGATTAGGCTAGAGGATTTGAGTTTGCATGCATGAGGACCCTAATGTAGTCATAAATTTCTAGGGTCACAATTTTATGATACTATAGATCCATTTTTTATTTTGCTTTTGCGATTGAGAGACTTGGCACTACCCTGATTGTAGATATCATTATGTGGTTCATTGGTAGAGCATGTTACTGGGTTGATTGAGCATAGGTATTGGACAATGGCCTCATCATTTGGGAATATTGGTATATCATGATGTTCGGGCTCTTCCTAGTCTATGTTTTCAGGATATATGAGCGGTAGGGAGTCATTTGGTGGGTTAAGATCAGTTGTTATGAGTGTCATGATGGAGACATTGTCATAGTTTTTTGGTATATCAGTGAGGTCTATGATATTCTCGAGGTCTTTGATGGTACTCTCATTGATATTGCCTTGTTTGTATTGTCGCTGCTCATTTTCACTAGCCTCATAGATATGTTGTGGTTCAAATTTAAACGATCGAGATCTTGAGCCTTGTCCCTCATGAGAAACGGGTGTGTATTTGTGATCGCTTGTGCATACTCCAATCTTATCCAACTTCAACTTATCCAACTTATGCAAATGAGAGAGAGAATGCCCCCTTAAATACATGTTTGAAGGATTTTAATTTCACCACGGGCTAACATCAGGGAGGTTTCCCGCCTGAGGCACAAACCACAAGGCATGCTCTAGGAAGGGTCCTGCCCTAAAATAGGGCAGGGATAGGGGAGCCATGCCCCTGTTTGGGGAGGACAAGGGTGCCACACCCCTGTCCAAGGGGGGATAGTGGTGCCACATCCATGTCCTACCCCTTTCTTTAGGGAAGAATATAGACGAGCTGATGCAGAGGCCAAGGAAGAAGCTATTTTTGCAAGCCGAGCACTCTTCGGTCTCTGATCAGGCTAGAGGATTTGAGTTTTCATGCGTGAGGACCCTAATGCAGTCGCAAATTTCTAGGGCCGCAATTTTATGACACTATAGATCCATTTTTTATTTTTCTTTTGTGACTAAGAGACTTGGCACTCCCCTGATTGCAAATATCGTTATGTGGTTCATTGGTGGAGCATGTTATCGGGTTGACTAAGCACAGCTATTCGACAATGGTCTCATCATTTAGGAATATTGGTATATCATGATGTTTGGGTTCTTCCTAGTCTATGTTTTTGGGATATATGAGTGGTAGGGAGTCATTTGGCTGGTCAAGATCAGTTGTTGTGAGTGTCATGATGGAGACATTGTCATAGTTTTTTGGTATATCAGTGAGGTCTATGATATTCTTGAGGTCTTTGATGGTACTCTCATAGATATTTCCTTGTTTGTATTGTCGTTGCTTGTTTTCACTAGCCTCATAGATATGTTGTGGTCCGAATTCAAATGATCAAGATCTTGAGCCTTGTCCCTCATGAGAGACAGGTGTGTATTCATGGATTATATCCACCTCAATATCTTTAGTAACATTAGAATAGGTGTCCCACTCATACTTATTGGAATCTGTTTCAAAATCGCTGTCCTAGGTGGCTTCACTTAATCTGATAGGTATGTTGTATGGTGAAAAAGATCACTGATAATTGACACAAGTTTGGTAGCTTGTTTTGATTCGGGATCGATGATTTTTATTTTCATTTAACGTTGAAGCTCCTTGGTTGGTATCACATTGATAAGTGTTATTTCCTTGATTGGCACTTCTTTGATTATTATTGGATGGTGGGTTGCATGAAAAAGTCAACACTGGTTTTTTAGACTTTACATTGTTGGCATTGATTATTAACAACGTTTTTGTTTCTTGTCCAAAATTTGGACTTGTCTGAGTTGTTTTTATTGTTTTCATTGTTAAAGGTGTTATTGTTTGATGAACTAACACCTTCCTTAAAGAACTTCAAGGTTCCTTTCTTGATGGAAGCTTCCTCTACTTGAATACAATTCTCTATTAATTCTGCAAAAGATGGTATACATTGTTATTTGAGATGATAACTCATTTCAATGTTTAAGTTGTCTATGAAGATTTCCATCTTTTCCTTTTCAGGTACATCTCGTGGGTACCTTGCAACCATGTGCCTCCATCATTGTAGAAACACCATGAATGTTTCATTGTTCTTTTTCTTCATATTGCATACATCAAGCATGGTGATTGCCTGTTAGATATTATAAGAGTATTGTGTTATGAATTTATTCACCACCTCATCAAATGATCTAATGGGAGGTGTGAGTTTTGATAAGCACTCCATTGTTTTCCCTCCCTAACTTCTTGGGAATAGTCTCATTAGGTATGTGTCATTGTGAGTGAACTCCAAGCTCATAGTAAAAAATTCTCGGACGTGATCATGGGGATCACTCTTACCATCATATTTGTCGTACTTTGGTATATCTGAGTTTGGGGAAAAGGTACCATGTTTAATATCCTATCAAAAAGATAAGGACAAATGTCCTCTAATGAGTATCTTATCATGGTCCCTTGTTGCATGTCCTGCATTTGTCGTTAAAGTTCTTGAAGTTGTTGCATAAGAATAGCTAGGGATGTATTGGTCCTTTGATGGTGAGCTTTCCCTCATTCATTAATATTGTCACAGTCACGAGTATTGTCTTGTTTGTGAGTGTTATCTTGTTCATGGGTGTGATCTCAGTTGTGTGTGTTGTCTTGATCATGCATTTCCTCTCCTTCTTGATTTTTGTAAGTATAAGTCCTTGATCTTGTTCATGAGATTCTCTTATCAGTATTCCTTAAATTTTCTATGTCAAAATATTTAGGAATATTGACTCCTTTACTAGTCATCATGAGGAGATATTTTTTCTTATATGATTCTATAAGCCTTTCTACAAGTTTTTGGAAAGTGGCACTCTATTGACATTCTTGGAGAAGCTCTTCGGTAATCTTTGTTTCTCCCATATTTGTATATTCTTCAAAAGGATTGGACACTCTACAACTCATGCTTGATTCTAGTTGTGATTCTTTCTCTTTGTTTTTCTGAGATCAAGTGACAACGAGCATCAATATATCTCGATAGTAGTGAATTCCTCTTCTTCTATTGGGGTTCTTGGTGGAGTTGGCAGCTCAGGTCGAGCTTTCTTATAAGTGATAAGAAATTTGGAAACAAGGCAAGATTAATCCTTCCTCCCCTATTAATGCGTTGGTTGACTACTTCTTTCTGAATGTAAGCCCTACTTCTCAAAGGCTCTTTGTAAAATTCATTGGTTTTTACTTGGATATACAACTGCATATGACATAAGAAAATGCAATGTGATTTAAAGAGTTGACGGTTGATGTAGAGAAATTTACTCCTCTTGATAAGTGCCTTAGAACTAGGTTGTTTCTTCTTCAACTTAGTCTTTTGATGGAGATTTATTCTTCTCAAAATGTGGGGAGTGGTCATACAAAAATGATCAATGTTGATGTTGGATATGTATACTTTGTTTTGGATACTCAAATTTACTTTTCAAGTAGAAGTTTAGTTTGATTCGCTTCTACGACAAAGTGTGTCAAATGATATGAGTCAAGTTTCACGATGTAGAAACTTAATTTGATAACTTGAGAACCTAACTAGGTATTGTTTGATGGTGGAACCTTTGATCACTCAAATGAATACTCCTTAATTTTGTTGGATGAAATATTATCCTAAGATAGTTGAAGATTTGATACCTTTTTCTAAAGGTGCTTAGTTGGATTTGGAAATTCTCTTCTCACTAAGGTTTCTCTTTGCTCTTTGTTTTGAACTGATTGTTGTATTAGTTGATTTGTAACTTGCAAGATGTTTTAATGTTCATGACAAGAAGACATAGCACACATGAAAACAATGGCCATCCCTATGCTAAATATTGAGTGTATTTTTTTGTGAGGATGTTTTCAAATCCCCGATGTTATCACTGGTCTGATATACAACAAAAGACACATTAGATAGACTCTTTATTCAAAGGTCATTGGTAATATCATAGCCCACTAGTTTTAATACTCCATCAGCTCAAATAGCCTTGTCACCCACTAGAGGGCACCCATTTTTTTGTCTTTTGCTAGAAACTAACCCAAAATGAATTGCTTCATAGTTGGGTAGTTATCTTGGGAGATATATGGTGAGAAATCTTGGGGCGGATTCTTCCCCATCCTTGCACTATGATATTGTCAATGCATGTAAATTGACTTAGCTGAAAGCTTCTAATGCTAAGGTTCATAGTAAGGATTCCATTGGGTGCGAAAAATGATAAACTAAATTAAGAGGCTTCCCAACCTTTAGAACAAAGGCTTTTCGCATCACAAGGATACTAGGGGAAGGCTATCAAATACACACTTTCATTGGAGGGGATTTTCATCAGCCTCCACATTTGATTATAGTGGGTTGGTAAACTTGGCAATAAAGCCATTACCCACTTGGGTTGCACCCTTCACACTAGCCCTTTCGAGGCTTCGGGAAGGCAGACCCTCTAAAGGATTTAATGCTTGAAAGTAAATAAAGCAATGAAAAAGTGGGTTTGGCTTTTCGATCACCCAATTAAGGGGAGAGCATATACCTACCACTTAAACAAAGCAATCAAAGTTCATTTTAACCTTTTTAAAGAAATTATTGGCTAAGTCATATTTGAAGATATTTCTCCAACAAGCATGGTGTTCTTTTTATCCCACAAAGCAATTTGTTGTCTAACTAGGAAATTGAAATCCTAGTCAACATAAAGTAAAGCACGTTTACTTGAAATGGAAATCGCTTGACAAATTGAAAATTCGTGGCTTGTTCTTTTTAACTTGCAATGAATAAAGTTGATTGCTCTTTTTAATCCTTTGCAAGAAATTAAAAATTTGTTGGTTCTTTTTAAACCCAAATCTGAAGTGTTTGCCCTAGCTTGCAAGAAAGTAAAGGTTTGATTTCTTATTTTTTTACCTTGCTAATGTGATTCTATTTTAGAGCCCAAATTTGAGGTGTGAATCCTAACTTGCAAGAAAGTAAATGTTTGATTTGTTGTTCTTTAACCTTTCTAATGTGATTCTTTTTTTAGAGCCCAAGTGAAAATGAGGTTGATTTTTAAGCCCAAAATAAAGATGAGATTCTTTTTTTAAACCAAAGGAAAAATGAATTCTTTTTAAGACAACTTTGAAAGGAAGCAAAAATAAAAACAAAATCTATTCTAACTCCTTCAAATCTTCAAGAAATTGTTAGGAAAACTTGCAAGAAAGGAAGTTAGGAAGATAAAAATCTCAGGTGGGCTTCCACAAGCCTAATTTTTTTAACACTGGATTACACTTTTCATCCTCTGTTTTATATATGCTAAAATAGAGATCATATGTGCCAAAAGAACTATTGTATGTGCAACAGAAACAATCATATGCACCACATAAAAATTGTTTGCACAATAGAAACAATCAAATGAGAAAGAAAAATAGTTATATGCACGAGAAAAATAGTTATATGTGCAAGAAAAACAATTATATCCACAATAAGAAGAGTCAAATGCGTAAGAAAAAGAGTCAAATGCACAAGAAGAGGAGTCAAATGTGCAAGAAGATATGTTGTATGCATTATTTTGTGATTGAAAACTATAGGTGTGAATCCTGCGGAAAAAAAAAATAGAAATGTCTAAAAATGGGGTTTGAGCCCCATGGTAGGCACCAATTAATGTATGCCTGAAATGTGGTATCAACCTACAATAGAGAAGAGCACTTAAAACATACATATGAAAAATTGTATTAGAGTTAGAAATCAATCAAAATAAGTTAAATGAATCTAAACTCTTTAAAATCGTTCCATGCTCCTCTATCTCTAAAGATCTCTAAGATTCCAGGTGGCCCTCACTTGGAAGAGCACTTGATCCTCAATATGACAACCTAGAGAACAAGATTTAAATGATTCTAGGATCAAAATGGATGCAACTATGATCCTAGTGAATGATCTAAATATGAAACTAGATAATGATATGGTACAAGATATTGATATGAAGCTAAAACTAATATGAGAATGATACAAAAATGAAGCTAACATGATATGAGATTAACATGATATATCTAAGATTATAATGCTATAAAAAATGATCTAAAATGTTATTCTATCAAAGAGAGAAAATGTGCTTAATGATATGAGACTATAATGTAGATGCATAAAACTTGAATATGGAGAATGAGGAATAAGAGTTCTATTTATAGGGAAAATAGGGCAATGGAGGGTTGAGTTCTATTTATAGGGAAAATAGTTATCAATCCATGTGAGGAATTCAATCCAATCCCAAGTTGACAAATGTCACCTTGAGAGGGCTTGAGAGGAGATGCAAGAGACATTAAATGTTTGAGGAGACATGAAGGTTACCATAGGAGGTAGAGTTGTGGTTGGGTTAGTGGATAACCAATGGATAAAGCCTTTACCCAAGGGGTAAACTCGTGTGCAAGGGTTAATAGGATAACTAGGGTGAAAGCCATTAGTGCTTGATGAGACCCCTGGGTTAGCTGAGGGTTAAGTTAGAGATAAAGTTTCTAACCATGTAGGAAGGTTGAGTTAACCATTAATGGTTAGGAAGACTTTGGGGACAAATTTGTAAGAGTCCTTCCAAATTTGGGGAACTCAATAAGTTAGCTTGTTGAAGGAGATTAAGTCTTAAATTTATTTAGAAGACTTTCTTCAAAATTTGAGAAGTGACCTCCTCAAATTTAGGGAAAGGACATTATTAGGAGCTGATTAGGCTAATTAAAAGGGGTTTAGAAGAATCTAGAAGGCTCTAGAATAGGTTAAGGAGGCAAGTGGGAGATGTAGGATTTTTCAAGTGGGTGAGGGAAAAAGGAATTTAATTAGAATAAAAATAATACATTTTAATTTTGGTTGCAACTTGCATTTGTAGGATTTTGCAAGTGGGGGAGATTTAACTAAATGTAAATTTAATTAAATGGCTATGAGGGAGATTTTAATTAAATGTAAATTTAATTAAATGTCTATGATACAAGAAGGGAAATATTAATAAAATCTTCAATTTGATTAATAGGATAATTTAGAGAAAATGGGATATTAATTAAATCTTAATTTAATTAATTGGAAGAATGGGGATAATTAAATGAATAAAATTTACTTTATTTATTGTGCAACTTTTAGGTGTCTACTATTAGGCCCAATATGGAAAGCTAATGTACTACGAGGGGAGGGGTGAATCAGTACTTCAAAACTCTTCTTCAATAATAACTTTACTGTTATGCATAAACCGAATAGTGCAATAACATAATATAAAGCTAAAACAAATAGATAACAATCATACATGATTCACTCCATAACACATATATTTTGATTATGCAGAAACTCTTGGTTAGAGAGAAAAACAGCGGTGGGGATGGTACCCACAACTTCACTACTGTAATAATAAAGAGTGGTTGGTTAGAGCTACATGTTTAGCTATTTTTGATAGCATACCCTGTTAGGAGTAACAAGATCTATTAGATCTACCTTGCTAAAGGATTTTACAACACTTCATCTAAAATCCTGCACCTGGTTAGAGGCTTTACAATTTATAGACTTGATTAGAGTCTTTTACCCTATTAGAGGTTTCTCTTACAACTTCAAAATATTACAAATATCTGCAACTTTACATCTGGAATGTTATAGCAGATTCTATGTGCTCATAATAAGATTACCTTGCTTGTAGCATACCTCGGTAACCCATATAGTAACTCGGTAAACCCTTCTATTTGCTTTGTTCTTTGACTGTTCTCTGAAAACCAACTCAGTGACCTCTATGTCTCTGTAACAGTCATAACACTTAGTGCTTTCACATGTCTTGCTTCATATATCTCTGTATCATCCTTTCTGTCATGCTACTTGTATCTTTGATCTCAATTCATGTTGTATAAATAGATCTCTTATGATGGTGATCTAATTCATTGCTTCAATCTTACAAATATGATTTATCAAATGAATAACCATACAAAATATTTCATTGGTTAGATGACCTCAAAATCATACACAATCTTTAAGTGCAATTTCCAATGTGATAACGGTTAGATGTGCCTCGATCTTGTAACACGTTTTCATATGCATGTCCAGGTTCAATGAATCTGGTAACACGTTTCACTTGGTGTGTCATCTTTGCTGCTCGGTAGAGATGTAATGATACTCGTTAGACAGCTCGATGTATACTACACTCTGAGACTACTTTATTCTGTAACCGACTGGACTGTTCATACCGATTGAATATTTCGGTAGAGATAACCGACTAGAGTATATATAATAACTTTGACATAAAACTAATGGCAATCTGATAAGTAGTAACAATCTCCCCTTTTGACATTAGTTGAGATGTTTGACAAAAAAAAACTACTTTCAAAGTTATAACTCAAAAATCTATATACTTGCAAAATTTGACTATACTGACAGTATATACAATAGTCAAAAATATGATATATCGAGATATACTCCCCTTATTGATGTACTGTACAAAACTCTGATTTTGCATGCTTGGTGATCTGTTCTTGTTCTTTTCTTACTATTCTATATACTGCTCAATTCACTGCTCTTGGATATTCTGCTTACTCTGTTCAGTATACTCCCCTTGTATACTATACTCTGAATACTATATCACTCCCCCAATACTGTATTGTTTCACTCCGCCTTTTTGACAAACATCAAAACTTAATTACCATTCGGGGGTGGTAACTAGTCAAAAATGGATTTGTACTTGGTCCGAGCATCGGTGAGAGCAACAGAGAGGGCATTCTTTACACTGTCCATTAAAGAATTTTGTGCTTGAATATCAGCCAATAATGATATTAAGCCATCTAGAGTGCTTCCCTCTTATGTAGTAGATAGAGATGTGGCTCGATTGATCTATTCTTGGACGGATGAAAGATGGGGAAGGAATAATGTCTGAGGTGTCATTATGTCCATCCTGATCTTCTGTTCTTCATTTCTTAGGTCCAATTGTTGAGCCATGAGCTGTTGTAACCTTGTATAAAAAATCTGAACTAAATTTGGCTCTGTGGTCAACCTATTTGAGAGATCGCTGATGTCTTTCTTAATTGCCTCTATTTTATTCTTTAATGAATAAAGAAAATGTGCAGAGTTTCTGAAATAAATAATGAATGTACTTGAGTTGAGGAGTCAACTCAGCAATAAATTTGACAAGTTTAACTTTGCCAATAGCTATAGCTTTTTGTACCTCTTCTATCATTTTTGTAGTGAGCTCTTTGTCTTTTAGCTTGCTCAAATACTCTGATGCATCTACTCCAGATGTCTCTATCTTTGTTAGGAGTTCATCAAGTTGAATGTGGATGGCTACATCAGTTGACACTTTAGCTTCAGGTAGCATATCTATTAGGAGTGCTTTTACCTTTTGAAGTACTTTATTTTTCTTTTGAATGGCCATTTGCTTCTCTTGTTTGGCCTTTGCTTTGCACAGTTCACCGAAATCAATGAGTGCTTGCCCCTTTAATTTTGCTATGTCTACATTGGGCAACACTATTGGTTTTGACAAATCAACTTTAAAACTATGCTTTTTCACTTTCTTTTCTTTACCTTTCACCGATGGAACTAAGACAATGGCTTGTGAGGCTTGATGACCCTCGGTAGGTTGCTCGGTAGAGGCAATACTTTGATTGGTTCCTTTAGCCTCTGTAGAGTCCTATGGTGTCTCGGTACTTGGTGTCTCAGTTGCAATAGTCTCAGTGTTAGAAGGTGCTTGAGATGTCTGTTCTTGAGTAGTACCTTCTCCTGCTATAGACTTGTGACCTTCGATGCCTTGCTCCATGTCATGAGGAGTTTCAGTTGAGACAGGTTGCTTGACCGGTGGATAAGGCTGAACTTGTTCCAAGACTAATTCACTAGATACAAGTTTTGCATATGCAGTGCCTTCTATCATTTCCTATTCCGATGCCTCTATATCCATGACATCTTCATCTATTTGAATGGTGTCAGCAGGGTCTTGTTCGGTAACATCAGGACCTTGCTCGGTGACATCGACAATTTCAACTGTAGCTTGCTCAATGGAATCCTTGATTTTAAAGATTTCCTGCCACTTTTCTTTAGTCTCATTTTCGACTTCAATATATAGCCCATTCATCAGTTTTAAGGCTCTTTGTTTGACAAGAAACTTTGATTTGTAGGTTGTCAAATGTTCCTTTATTTCAGCTACTGACATGTCAGGAAAGAGATGGACTAGACTTCTTTCTCTTATTTATTTCTTTGAGTCCATTACATACTTCCACCTATTATCAATATGCAGATATAGTTCATTTGGAAGTGACTTAGCTAGTTCCAATGGAGCTAACTGAAACTTTAGAAGTGTGCAAATGACAACTTCTTCAATTTGTCTCTTCTCATCATTATTCCTGGTTTCATACTTGACATATCTAAATCCTCCAAATCCACCATATTCTTTCAGATTACCACAGAAGTTTTCAACACTATGTATATTTACCTTCTTGCTTTTGACAATCTGGAATTTGCTTACATCCTCTGATTCGGTATCACTAGACTCTTTTGCCAAAATGAGTCTCCAAGTAGATTTCTTGTATGTCTTTGTTACCTTGGGAACAGTAAAACTCTTTGTTTTCTTACTTGGTGAAGCTGCAGATGCTCTAGTGTTAGGTCACCTTACTAGAGGTGGAGTCGGTGAGACCCTTGATGAATCTAGTTTCTTTCTCTTCAACACTTTTCCCTTAGGCAATCCAGTGCACATTGTTATAGCTTCCTCTTGGGCTTCAGATTCCTCTTTGGTAATGGCAATGGTGCCTTTGATAGGTGTAGAGGAAGAGTCTTCTCTGAATTTCTCTAACAATGCCTTAATTATCTTTGTTTCCTTTCTTGTAGCTTTGGGTACTACGATGCTCATTTTTACCTTTTCCTTTACTTCCTCATAGGTACTATACCTCAACTCGGTATCATGTCTAGGCAATGTAATAAATGCATCGATTTGTTGTTGTGTGATGTCAAATTCAATCTTGTAACCCATCAGTGATAGAGATTGAGTCCTCGGTTCCATAGCATTCACATAACAGTAATCGGTGTCAACTTCAAAACATATATCATTTTTGTATTTCTCCACTAGTTGGGGTGGAATCCTATATCTGTTGTGCATTTTCCCTTGAAATTTACTGAAGTAATCATCCATAATATTATTGAAATTATCACCTAACTTCTTGATGAAGTCATTTATCTGATGGGTGATTGGTCAGTGTAGCTCCCAAACAACTTTACCGACTGATGGAAAGAATTTTTCAAAATAGAAAAGCATGCATACCAGTAATGATCCAAACTTTAGAGTATTAGCCGAGTTGTTCTTCTTCAGCTTCCTGATGGTCTTTAGATTTTCAAATAGGTTCTTCAGCAACACCTCACATATGTCAATTTTCATTCCCTTTTTCACAATTTTGTAAGCTAGGTCTACTGCTGCATAGGGAACACTATTTTCCCTTGCTGATTGGAAGAAATAGTAGCCCATTACTCTAATGGAAAATTTTAATTCTTCATCAGTGACATTGTTCAATTTTAATCCTCTGCAATCAGATTCTACTCCAGTTAAACTGATCAATTCCTTCTATGATATCATCTTTTGGGCTCAAGCATGATCATAAATGGGGTAACCGGTAATCAGATGAATGATTTCCTTGGTAATCTTAAATGGTTGCTCTTCTAGCCACATGAAATCATCATGAACTTTGCTCAGAACAAACTTGACCCACTGGGGTTTGAACACACGGGGATAGGTTAGGGCTTCAGTTAGTCCCTTGATCTTGATGTGCTCATACTTGCTATTCAATTTACCATTGGTACACAACTCATCATAGGTGTCTTTCATTTCAACATGACCGAGTTCTTCAACATGACATTTGGTGAATAATCTCACATCCTCAACTAATAACACTCTGTCTGGGATGAGTGAAAAGGCAATTTTGTCATCCGGTTTAGAAGGAACTTTGGGAGTCAAAGAGTATTTTAGTGAGGTCTTCTCTACATTCTTGACAACTATGGGATCTTGGATCCTGGGCACCATTGTAGATTTCGAATAAAAGCTAACAAAGGATCCTTAGGGTTTCAGGTTTTCAAATGACTGACGCTTTATACTTAGAAGATAATGGCAACTAGATAAGATTGGTAAACCAGTTTAACAATGTGTTGAGATTGATGTAAATACCTTGAATTTGCTTTGTAGGAGGTTTGATCGCCTTAGAATTGCTTGCTCTGCTCTCTTGAAAACTTGGTAAGTGAAAATGACTGCGAAAATGCTTTTACGTACACAAAATACCTTATCAGGCTCCATGCGGGTTAGGTAAAAAACATTAAATGCACTCGGTTCCTCTTTAACCGATTTACTCTCCTTTTTCATTTTAATCGAGTAACCAAACTTCCTTCATTTACCGACTTGACAGGCTTCCTGTATTCACCGACTTGACAGGTTTCCTGTAAAGTGCTACAAAAGACTTTGATAGAATTTCAAACTTACTAATACATTTTAATTATGTAGATTTTGAATTAAGTACATAATAAAATAGGAACTGTTAAGATTTAGCCTTGAGAGAATGCAGTCCCTTCATACCTTTACCGATTAATTTGGAATAGGTGCACCTAACTCGGTAGGTAAGGTGCTTTCTTCATTTGACACAATTTCCTTCTTTTTCCAAATCATCTTTAATTTTTCTTTTATTTCTTCAGTGTCTTTTCGAGGTTGATCTCTGCAATCTCCATCTAAGTGTCCAACTTTGTGACAATGAAAACATGCCATACCAGGATTTCTCCATGATCTTCGGTTGTTCATCCCAAACCTTATAAAATAGTTGGAACTTATATGTCCATATCTCCCACAATATTCACACCATATCCTTGTATTGTAATCCCATGGTACTGCAAAATACTCTCGGTAAGGATCTGTGTGTGTTCGGTAACCTCTAGCATTTGCTCGGTGTGCATACCACTTATAGTTCTTTTGTTTAAACCAACACTTCTTGGTACTATGTCCATATCTATTGCAGTTTTTACAAAACCCTTTGAATTTTTCCTTCTAATAATTGTTAATAGACTTTGTCCTACATTGATTAGATGTGTGACCAGATTTATTATAGTTGTAACAATAACCATTGGACTTAGTGACATTCAGTTGCTTACCTTTTCTGATTTGGCATATGTTAGCAGTGTGACCTTGATTTCCACAGTAGTTGCAAATAGGCTTCTTTCTTTTGATGTTCTTCTTGATTCCAGCTTTCTTTGATGATTCTCCTCTCTCGGTAGTATGAATTCCCTTCTTGGTAGAGTCATTTCCTTTGTAACCAATTCCTGCATCTTTGTTGGGTCTTCTTGTATTCAGTTGCTCATCCAACATCTTTGATGCTTCATAACTCTTCTTCAATGTTTCTTTGGATTTCTTTTCTGTTTCAAGTTCATTGGTCAACCTTGATACTTCAAGTTTCAATGCTTGATTCTCATTATTTTTCAGTTCTGCTTCATAATGTGCATAACCTAGTTGATCTGACAGGTTTTGTTGAATTAGAGTCAACCTTGTGATTTCATCATTCTTATCAGATACTAAGACTTCAATTTGTTGTTTCTCTCTTTCTAGATCTCTTACTTTATCCTCAACTATCCTCAATGCATCAAGATTTTCAGTCATCTATGCACTAAAATGTTCATGATCTCTTTTCATTGCTTTTAGTTGATCAACCAATGCTTTGTTCTTTTCTTTGAATACTCCAATCATTTCTTCAGTCTCTTCAGATATACTGTTCTCAGATGATGTCTCAATTTGTTCCACTAACTCTTGAGAGTCCTGCAAATCATCAGATAATCTTCTTCTCACTTTTAGAGATTTTTGCATTTGCCTTTGCATGTCTGCAATCACTTGATTAGCATGATCCAGCTCTTCTTGCAGATACACAATCCTCCAAGATTGTTTATAGCCTTCCATTGATAAGATATTTCTCTTTAGGTAGTTAAACCCTTTTCCAAGATTCAAGCTCTGATACCAATTGTTAGGCCCAATATGGAGAGCTAATGTACTGAGAGGGGAGGGGTGAATCAATACTTCAAAACTCTTCTTCAATAATAACTTTACTGTTATGCATAAACCGAATAGTGCAGTAACATAATATAAAGCTAAAACAAATAGATAACAATCATACATGATTCACTCCATAACACATATATTTTGATTACGCAGAAACTCTTGGTTAGAGAGAAAAACTGTGATGGGGATGGTACCCACAACTTCACTACTACAATAATAAAGAGTGCTCGGTTAGAGCTACATATTTAGCTCTTTCTGATAGCATACCCAGTTAGGAGTAACAAGATCTATTAGATCTACCTTGCTAAAGGATTTTACAACACTTCATCTAAAATGATGCACCTGGTTAGAGGCTTTACAATTTATAGACTTGATTAGAGTCTTTTACCCTGTTAGAGGTTTCTCTTACAACTTCAAAATATTACAAATATCTGCAACTTTACATCTGGAATGTTATAGAAGATTATATGTGCTTAGAATAAGATTACCTTGCTTGTAGCATACCTCGGTAACCCATATAGTAACTCGGTAAACCCTTCTGTTTACTCTGTTCTTTGACTATTCTCTGAAAACCAACTAGGTGACCTCTATGTCTCTATAACAGTCATAACACTTAGTGCTTTCACATGTCTTGCTTCATATATCTCTGTATCATCCTTTCTATCATGCTACTTGTATCTCTGATCTCAATTCATGTTGTATAAATAGATCTCTTATGATGGTGATCTAATTCATTGCTTCAATCTTATAAATACGATTTATCGAATGAATAACCATACAAAATATTTCATTGGTTAGATGACCTCAAAATCATACACAATCTTTAAGTGCAATTTTCAATGTGATAACAGTTAGATGTGCCTTGATCTTGTAACATGTTTTCATATGCATGTCTAGGTTCAATGAATCTGGTAACATGTTTCACTCAGTGTATATTAACTCGGTGTGTCATCTTTGCTGCTTGGTAGACATGTAATGATACTCGTTAGATAGCTCGGTGTATACTACACTTTGAGACTACTTTCTTCTGTAACCGACTGGACTGTTCATTCCAACTGAATATTTCAGTAGAGATAACCGAATAGAGTATATAGAATAACTTTGACATAAAACTAATGGCAATCTGATAAGTAGTAACATCTACAGGTGTATTTGTGGATCCTTCTAAGAACTAAGCCATTGTAGATTGGCTAGCGATGACTAATGTTTCTGAGGTTTGAAGTTTTATGGGCTTGGCCGGATATTACCACCGCTTTGTTCAAAGTTTTTCCTAGGTAGGTCACCTAATCACTTCTGTTCAGAGGAAAGGGAAGATGTATGTTTGGTTGGAATAATGTGAGGCCTATTTTCATACTCTGAAGGAACTCCTTATTATTGCACCAATTTTGGCAGTTTCTGATCCATCCAGAGATTTCATGGTTTGTACAAATGCCTCTCTAGAAGGCATAGGAGCAGTGCTTAAGTAGGATGGTCGTGTGGTAGCCTATGAGTCTCACAAACTTAAGGACCACAATCTGAACTATCCAGTTCATGACCTAATTTTGGCAGTTGTAGTTCATGCTTTACTCAGGTGGCGACATTTTCTATAAAGGCGTTGGTTTGAGTTGGACAATGATTATTGTAGCTTGCAGTACATTTTCATGTAGCCGAACTTAATTTCTTGATAGTAAAGATGGATATAATTCCTTTGCGAATATGATTTTGAGGTTTGATATATTCAGGCGAAAGAGAATGTGGTGGCAGATTCTTTGAGTCTTAGATGGCATGAGGTTGCAACATTGTCCCTTGGGGTAGATTTGAGAGAGCGAATCCTTAGGATTCTTCCATAAGACACCTAGTATCAAGAGGTTAGAGCCATGACTGAGACTAGAAGACCATTAGAGGGCAAATATTATGGATATAACCTAGAGGTAGATGGTCTTCTTCGATATGTTGGGCGTATCTATGTACCTCCATTGGATGGACTTCGTACTTTGATCATGAATGAGGACTATCATGCACCTTACTCGGCACATCTTGGTGTCAAGAAGATGCACGTATATCTGAGATAGATATACCATTAGGCTGGCATGAAACGTGACATTACTGATTTTGTGTTGAAGTGTTTGGAATGTCATTAGGTGAAGGCAGAGCATCAGCACCCTGTAGGGCTTTTACAACCTAATTTGGTACCAGATTGAAAATGGGACATCATTTCCATGGATTTCATAGTCGGGTTGTCAGTTTCTTCACGTTGTCACGATGCCATCATAGTCATTATTGACAGATTGACCAAAGTTGCTCATTTTGTTCCTATTCGATCTTTTATACAACAACAATGGTGGCACTAGTTTTCTTGGAAGATGTGGTGATGCTACATGGGATTCCTAGGCAGATCATTTCAAATAGAGATCCTGTCTTTACTTTAGCATTGTCGACCTCACTTCAACATGCTTTATGGACCCCGTTGAACTTTAGTTCAGCTTATCACCGAGAGACAGATGGTCAGACTGAGCATGTGAATCAGGTTTTGGAAGATATGCTTCACATGCATGTTTTGGACTAGCAGTCACTCTAGGAGGACTATCTTTATCTTGTGGAGTTTTCTTATAACAATGGATATCGTAGCTCCTTAGGTATGTCTCCCTTCCAAGAATTGCATGGTCATCCTTTTTGTACTCCTTTGAGTTAGGATCGGTTAGAGGACAAGGTGTGTATAGGACCGTATATGCTTTGAGAGATGGAGAAACAGGTTGAACAGATTCATGAGCATTTGGTAGCAGTGTAGGATAGGCATAAGAAGTATTCTGATTCTCACAAAGTGGACCATTAGTTTTCTACTGGAGATCAATTATTCTTGAGAGTGTATCCATGAAAGAGTTCATTCCGTTATGGAAAGGGTTCTAAGTTGGCACCTCGCTTTGTTGGCCCTTTTGAGATCCTTGAGAGGATAGGACCTGTTGTCTACCATCTTGCCTTGCCACCAAGCCTATCCTACATCTATAATGTTTTTCATGTTTATGTTCATAGATCTTATCATCCTGATGTGACCCATGATTTTGATTGGAATGCATTGCAGGTCCAGGATGGGCAAATTTCCATGGAGCCTGTGCACATTCTACAATGTCAGGGTTTGACCCTCAGAGGTTGTACCATTAACCAAGTAAGGGTCCTATGGGACCCAAATGATAATATCTCAGCTACATGGGAGGATGCAAAAAAGATGAGAGAACTTTACCCATATCTATTTTAGGCTTATAGGAGTAAGCCTAGTTTTGGGAGGGAGGATGTAGTACCCCTCCCTCGATCAGACTTTTTAGATACTTATTTTGACTATGGTTGACTTTTTCAGTGGATATTTGTGGATACATTATGTGGTGATGTTTTATTCAGATATTATGATATGTTAGTTTATGCTTTGATTTGAGATTCAATGAATGTTGTTTACACATTATTTTCTTATTGATAATTAGATGTTAATTTTATTGGGTTACTGACCATGGACTAACACATTTACTTTATGTGTGAGATGTGTTATGTATATGATATCATGTATGTGTGGATGGCGTATGGGGTGCGAGGTGATGATTTTTATTCACTCACTTCGGTGAGACATGGAACGTCACGATTCTCCTTCGCTGGCGTGTCTATCATGTTTGAATATATATATGTATGCGTGGTTCAGTGATGAAGGAATTACACGTACAACGTACTAACTTCACCTGGTTCCACAGGTCTGAACATACCTAAATAATCTGATGGAAGTGGAAGAGATAGTCTTAAGGCCCTAAATTTCACCCCTACCCTTGCTCGATAGTAAGCATTGTCAATCGCCGATCAACCTTCCCTATGTTGGTATGCAGATCATGTCTCTTCTTTGTTTTGTTGAATTGCGTGTTATGCATTTGTGAATTTAAATTATTCTCTTCTTATAATTTTTAATGAGAAATTAATTATTAATACCTTATGGATATTAATAATTAATGGATATTGCATTTATTAAATTAAATTAGAAATAAATGATTAAGAGCATTTTTGTGGTTAAATAGATTAATCAATTATTTTAATTGGTTAGCTAAAATTGATTGTTGATTTATTAATGATATTTATATTATGTTTTTTTTTCATTTTTTTTTAAAAGATAAAGTTAATTTTTACCTTTATGTAATTCTAACGTTTTAATTGACTTTTTTGAGTATGTGAGGAAAAATGAATTCATTTAAAAAATATATACAAATGCAAATGTATTGTCTAAAAAATAAAAAAAAATTAATTTTCAATTAAAAAAATTTATTTGACCTTTAAAAATATATTTTGTGGGAGAAAAATTCTTTATAATGAGAAAATTTTCCAGATTATTCATCTTTGCATTTTTGAAGAAAATTTCTTGACTCTTTGTTTTGGAGTTGGTTTTTGGTTGGAAGTTTTGTTTTTTCGAGAATCCGGTTTCCTGTGTTGAAGGGTTTTGTGGTTGGAAGGATTGGTGTGCTCTCCTCCAAAAATTTCAACCATGAAGTTTATCAGGTAGGATTTTTAACTTCCATTTTAAAATTATAATGCTGAAAATCAACCCTCTATAATTGTTTATGTGTTGTGTTTTGAACAGAAATTGAATTAGTAATTTTTTTTTCCTTGTTTGGTTGAAAATGAATTTCTCCATTGTTTGTATGGGGGGTTATGCTGCCCAAATTTTCATGGTTTTGTTAAACTAAGAATTTGTTGTTGTTTAAATTGATGGGTGTTGGGAATTTTCATTTTAAAATTCTTTGTTTGAAAAAAAAAAAAAAAGGATTTGGAGAAGGAAAAGTTTATACTCTTTTTTTTTATTAAACCCTGTTAAAAAAAATACTGATAAATGTTGTTGGGTTTTATGTTTAAATTTACTGGGTTTTGTATTTTTTTTTTTGTTGTTTAAAAAAAAAAGAAAAAAATAAAATAAAATAAGGGGGGACATGGGGGGGGGGGGGGGCGTGGGTGGTTGGCGGGGGGTGTGGCGAGGGGGGGGGGGGCGTGTGTGTCCCCGTGGACACCACGACCCCCATGGCAGTGGGGAGCCGTGGCTCTCCCATGTGCCATGGGAGCCCATGGTTGTGGGCAGCCCCAACCGTGGCTACCCACAATCATGGGGAGCCCACAGCTATGGGGGAGACCACAACATGGCCCCAAAACCACCACCACCCCTTTTGGTGTTGCATGGTAGCCAAGAAATATAAAACATTTTTTTTAAATTTTTTTTATTATTATTTAATTAAATTTTTTATATATACATAAACATATATATGTTGGAAATTAATTTTAGAAAATAAGAAATGGGTAATTTCAGTTTGAAAAAATATCAGATTTATTATATATATATATATATATATATATATATATATATATATATATATATATATATATATATATATATATATATATATATATATATATATATATATATATATATATATATATATATATACACTTGTGTATATGGATTCAAATGTGATTAAGATGGTTTTGAAATTCTAAATGGATATAGAAAATATTGATTTGAATATTTTAACTGAATTAGTGAGATTATTGTTAATAAATGATTTATTTTGGAAACTTAGGAACTTAGAAAACTTGGTCAATTATGTATTAGAAAGAGAGAAAATAAATGTTTATGTCATGCCCAAACTTTTGGGCAAAAACGCAACAACAATTTTTTTAAACTACTATAATACTTGATGTTCTAAGTTGAAAAGGTGAGATAACTTAATTAGTTTTCACTAAAGGATAAATCAAGTGTCATTAAGAATGGGTTTCTAAAGTGAGCGATAATTTCTTTAATTTAATTAGGAGACTTAAGTCTTATCTCAATCTCCTAAGCGGTTTAATAAATAATTTAGGTTTTAATTTACTTAACAATTACAATAATTACCATTACTTAAACTGAATTATTTAACCCTATAAAGTCATCACAACTTAATTAATTAATTAATTCGCTCAAATAAATCCTCCAATTTTAATTATATTAAGAGTTAATATTAATCCCTTATAATATTTAAATAACTCCAAAATTCATTAAATTAACCTTAATACAATTCATTGTATAGATATAAATTACTTAGGCAAATAACTGTAACATCTCCAACGTCATCAAAATAACATTATTAAGTTGACTTAGAAAATAAATCTTCCTTTAAATAAGTATTTATAATTAAATCAACCTCTTATAAATATAAATTAATCATATACAATTAAATTATCAATTATCCAATAATACCCCATTTAGTAGTGTAAAGAACCCCCTTTATATATTATCCAATAATACCCCATTTAGTTTTGTCATTAATGCCAACACTAGTTGGTCCCGGTAGGTTGAGTAGTTTCTGGTTGACTTGGATCAGGTATAATTCGGTAGGCTCCGGTATAGTTTGGTGATGGAATTGGCTTGTTCATGATACTCATGCTCATATTTGGTTAGTTGGTTTTGGTCTAGTGATCAGATGCTATCCTACTTGCTTAGAAGCTTGGTTTCTAGTTTTGGTGAGGGTTTCACCAGCAGAGCTTTTGGTGGAAATCTTTGATGAATTGCATAAGTGGTGTTGGTGCAGCTTCTGGTGGAGTTTCAGGATGCTGTTGGTGATCATATTCGAGACTTGGGATGGAGATAATTGTTGTAGTGTGTGGACCTATATTGGGTCCCAGTTGATCTAGGTTATGGAGCAACTTTAATGTAACGTGTGGATTGGTCTTCTCTATGTATTTTTGGGATGTCTTATGTTTTTGATATTATTTGTCTTGTGAAAAGCCGACATGGTTTGTAATTATGTAATTGGTTTATTATCTGGCGGTCGACCTAATTGTTTATGGTCGAGGGTTTGCATATATAGATGTAAGATCTCATTGTAGATCATCATGATTATTGTTAGAGGTCATGGTCAAGGAATGTAATGTGCGAATAATGTAATATCATTCAGACATAGGAGTTGGTTAATCATTGGAGATTGAATTGGGTTTATGTAAGAGGATTTAGTCCGCCGGTATTGAGCTTAACTAGAACTATACTCAGGCATAGAAGATGCTATCTTTTGTAGTTCAACACTTCTCCAAATTGTAGTCTGGATTTATATGTAGTCAGTGAGTCTCCTTTTGTGATGAGCAGTGTGCTCTAGCTTGTTGACCTTCCTGCAAGTGCAGGCCCCTCAATTGTAATTCACATACTTACTGAAAAAGTATTATCTGACTGTGGGTAGGCTTCCCACCGTGGTTTTTCCCTTTACCGAGTTTTTCACATATAAATCTTGGTTTTATGTGGATGAATTTTATTCTGTCATTATTTTTTATGCTTAAGTGGTTTAACTGCTATTCTGGTATTAATGTTTTTGGTTCCGATATTAAAGTTTAAATTACTAATGGTTTCGATAATCTGAGACAATTGATTCAACCCCCCCCCTCTTAGTTTTCTTCTGGTTATTTGAATTGTCTAACAGCTTCCTGATTCCCTTCTGGAACCAACTCTTCCCACACAATGCCTTCACGTGCCATGCGAGCACGTCTAGGACCCCTACCGTGCCTACGAGCTTGTTGTGTAGTCGGAGGCATCCTACATTAGTAATAAAATAAAATAAATAATTAAAAAGAAAATAATAATTAAAGAGAAATGTAATGGAGAAAGGTTCCTAGTGTTGGAAACCTTGCTTTGATGCCAAAATGTCATGCCCAAACTTTTGGGCAAAAACACAACAACAAATTTTTTTAACTATACTATAATACTTGATTTTCTAAGTTCAAAAGGTGACATAACTTAATTAGTTTTCACTAAAGAATAAATCAAGTGTCATTAAGAATGGGTTTCTAAAGTGAGTGATAATTTATTTAATTTAATTAGGAGACTTAAGTCTTATCTCAATCTCCTAAGTGGTTTAATAAACAATTTAGATTTTAATTTACTTAACAATTATAATAATTACCATTACTTAAACTGAATTATTTAACCCTATAAAGTCATCACAACTTTATTAATTAATTAATTCACTCAAATAAATCCTCCAGTTTTAATTATATTAAGAGTTAATATTAATCCCTTATAATATTTAAATAACTCCAAAATTTATTAAATTAACTTTAATACAATTCATTGTATAGATATAAATTACTTAGGCAAATAATTGTAACATCTCCAATGTCATCAAAATAACATTATTAAGTTGACTTAGAAAATAAATCTTCCTTTAAATAAGCATTTATAATTAAATCAACCTCTTAAAAATATCAATTAATCATATACAATTAAATTATCATTTATCCAATAATACCCCATTTAGTAATGTAAAAAACCCCCTTAGAATTAAATAAGAAATCCAACTAAAATTTACCATTAAAATATTTCCTATTAAAGTATATATAATTTGAAAACAAATCCCTTCTTAGATTAAAATGACCCCCCCCAAAAGCATTATAAAATTAATTTATTAAAAATGGGGTTTTCCCCCCAATCACTGTATTTTAAATTTCAAAAGACCCTCTTTAATATTTTATTCTTTTTAATCCCCCCCTTTTTTAATAACATACATCTAACTCTTTTTTTTTCTATTCCTTTTCATTATACCTAACCAAAGTTAGGGTTTCTATTTCATATATTCCTCTTTATCTTTTTACAGGGTATTCGGCTATGACGGAGGAAGGAAGTGGCAACAAAATCGAAGTTGCAGGCAGCAGAGGGTTATCAAGTTCCCGTTGTGGATATCCACAATGCAGCCGAGACCCACTGTAGATACCCACAGTGGTGATCACGCCGCTCATGGTGGTTACCCACAATGGTAGTCCTGTCTCCACTGTAAATACCCACAGTGGCGATTGTGCCGCTCATGATGGTTACCCACAGTGGCGGTCGCGCCTCCATTGTGGATACCCACAGTGGCGCCCATGCCGCTCATTGTGGATACCCACAGTCGCAATCGAGCCTCCACTACAGGGTACCCTTTTGGCGATAGGGGGTGGGGTGGAGCTCTTGGCTCCCCCATTCCCCGCATCAAGTTAATATATATTTTTTTATATATTTTTTAAAAAACTTAAATATATATATATATTTGTGTATATTTATATAAACAAGTAAAATGCATATATTTTTACTACTGTGTTTTCATAGTGCATTTACGAGTCAAATATTTTAACAACAATTTTTAATAATCATAGAAATAATTTATGTAAAGATGTATGTGTAAATATATATATATATATATATATATATATATATATATATATATATATATATATATATTCATGCTCAAAAATAAACTCAATGTATTTTTATTTTTTTTAACAGAGATAGTTAAATACAACATTTAGTTTATATATGTTTTCCTTTTAACAACAACCTTAGCTTATAGGCAAGCATTTTATAAACTGTGAGCGGGTTTATTTTGTTTATCAGTAGCATTAGCATTACTTTATATATATATATATATATATATATATATATATATATATATATATATATATATATATATATATATATATATATATATATATATATATATATATATATATATATATATATATCTTTTCCTGTGTCATTTCGAGATTGATTTTTTATAACAGCATTGAAGTAAAGTACATGTAATTTATTTATACATTCAAACAAGCCAAAATATTTATATTCTTAGAAATATATCCACTAAAATATTTCAGAACTACTTTATTTATAGCATTGATCTTTTTTTTTGTAAATACTAACCAGCAATATAACTGAATGCAAGTAAAAGAATATTCACAAGTTTAAACATATGAAATATATTTTCTCTGATTTCTTTCTTTCTTAACTAGGAATCAACAAGCAAAGGAAATAACATTGAATATAATGAAATAAAAGCATTTCTCTTTTTGTTTTTAAATCAGAAACTAAACTTCATTAACATTTATGTTTTTAAGTTTCTTTGGTCAGGAGTGGAAGACAAGAATAGAATTCCCCTTATTTCTTGGAACAAAATATGTTCTCCTAAGGCTTATGGGGGGTTGGGTTTAAGGAATATTAGTTCTATGAATAATGTCTTGTTAGAAAAACAAATCTGGAGAATGAAAGGGGAGGAAAGAGAATGGAATTTAATCTGGAAAAAGAAATATCTTTATATGCAACCTTCTGAGGAAGAATTTCTGGATAACTCTTTTACTGTTAAAGGTTCTGCAATTTGGAATGCATTTCAAACGGCTAAAAGTTGGGCTGCTGCTGGAAGAATGTGGAAATTGGGGAATGGAAGAATTATCAGATTTTGGGAAGACAGATGGCTTCTTGATCCGAGTGGATAATTTTTATTCACCAAAAATGGTTAATGCTGCAACAGTTACGGAAAAGATTTGATTCGGTTTAACAAAATATGGGTAGGGGGATTCGAACCCCTAACCTCTCCTCTCCTATTTTCACTCTCCACCTCTAGGCTATGAGAATTCTTCGGATATGTTTTCACCCTGCTTCTATTTAAGGACTATTGAACACCCTATAAAAAAATTATGGAGGGTCGATGGTTTGAACCGGTGACCCCATAGTTATGGGCTTCCACTCCCTACCGCTATACCATGCGGTTGTTTTGAGATAAGACTCAACGGTTTAGAGTTTTGTGGAATGTGGTGGTGATCGGAAATAAAAGGGTCCCTAAAATATACATTAAACTATATTCAAGCCAGCCCGAGAAATATATTGTTAAAGCTCAAACTATACGAGCCATGTACATAAATGGGTTGGGATTTTTAAAAGATTAAATGGTATTTTAAGGGTTTGTTTTAAAAATATAGTTTAAAATTGGGGGATATGAAAATATTATTATTTTAACCCCATTTTAGAATGTAAAATAGAATTAAAAGGGGGTGATTTTTGTAATAGTAGACATGGAAGATTGGAGAATTGTGAGAGAAGTGTGAGGGAATTTCTTTTGGAGAGATTGATAGTGAATTGTTCATCTCTGTGCATTAGGAGTTTGAAATCAAGCTTGTTGCAGTTGTTGGAGAAAGAATTTTGTAATTCATTATCATCTAAGGAGATGATGTTTTGGTGAAGCGAGAGGAAGCTATTGTGGAGTTTGGTACTTCACTCCTACACTTCGAAAAGCAGCGTTGTGCAGATAGGAGTGGCTTTGTAACTCTTTGTAAACTCATTTTTGGAGCATAATTGGATCGGTCTAACCTAGTTGGGCAGACCCGGAGACATAGTCACCTTGTGAGAAAACTCCGTAATCAAATCCTATTGTTTGTGTCTCCTTTCTCTTTCTCTCTAATTTTTCTATTTCATCATTCAATTTATTTGTAATTAAACCTTTATGTACATGCTAATTTCAATTTGTCAAGCATTGTAACGTAAGCATTTTTATGCAATCAGCCATAGATCCTTAATCAGATCACTTCTGGATAAACCTTTGGAGGATATTCCAATCCTTAAAGATTGGAAAGATTGGTTCAAAAATAGGTATGGTGGTTTGGTTAGTGACTATTGGAGAAATGGGAAATGGACTAAGTTCAGCCAGCAATGTCCAGGGTTAAAATTTCTTGAGATTTTGCTTTCTTCTAAAATTTTGAGGGACAATAAAGAGGATAGTTTTATTTTGAGGGAGACCTTGAATGGGAATTACTTTGTGTCTTCAAATGTGGCTATCCACAACAAAGTTCTGGAAGAGATTCCCATTTGGGCTAAAGTGTGGAATAAGAAGTTAATTCCTAAAGTTAATATCTTTTTTTGGATTTTTATCCAAAATAAGGTGTTGACTCTTGACAACCTCCAAAAGTGTGGATTTGTTTTTCCTAACAGGTGTTCTTTTTGTTGTAGGGAAGAGGAGTCTTCTTGTCACATTCTCTACCAATGTAATTTGAGCCAGGAAATTTAGAAAATTATTTTTAGTAGGTGGAAGTTGAGTTGGGTTTTTTTGAACTCTCTGGGGGAGTCCTGGCAGCAATGGTACTGTCCTAATTCCAACCCTAAGAATGTTGAGCTATGGAAACTTACTCTCCCTAATTTTATTTGGACATCTAGAAGGAGCACAACAATAGGATTTTTAGGGATAAAAGTTCTAACCCTGAAGTTGTGGTGGATAAAATCTATAGAGGTATTTTTGAATGTTTAAATGGAACTGATCATGATTTAGCGGTTAAAGAAGACTTTAATGATAGATGGAACCTTTCTATTATCAAATCAAGTAAGGAGAAGGGTAGGGATGGTTTGGTGTGGTGCTTTCTATTGGGACTAATTAAAACTGAGTCAATTTTATAGCCCCATTTCAAAAATTTGCCCGGCATTTCCGAATGATTAAAATAAGTCAGTTTGAATGGCCTAGTTAGCAAGGGGGTAAAATGGAGCTGGTTGATTTTCAGAGGGTATGGCTTGGGATTCATGTCCCATGCCTTTCATTTGACCTATTTAGTGTGTTGCAACTTTCAGAATTCAGTTTGGAGAAGTTTATCAAGTACCCATTTCGAGGGGTGAGTTGAAAGTGCATTCTAGGCACAAGTGCAAATTTTATTGAGTAGCCTACTTTGAGCGATTACATATTTTGCCCTGTTGATCATCATGAAAAAATTAAAAGTGGATTCAATTTTATGCATAAATGTGAGTCAACATGCAAAATTTCAAGTCCTTATGAATCCGTTTGCTCAATTTTCAAAGCTCAATCCGTTTGTAGTTTGTGATGTTTGCACAAGTGTAAAAATGTCCTGGTGAGCGTCATGTCAGAATGTTTGTTCCAGGCTAATGTTGGTATAAATGGTGAGCTACGTTTCAAATTTCAAGGCTGTACCAATCCGTTTGATCGGTTTTCAAAAGAGCTCATTTTGCCATCAAATTTAGTTATCTGTACTTCCAGTGTTATATCAGTTAATGTAGCCATTTTGGTGAGCGCGCCGTTTGCATCCTGTCAGTCAGGTGATCAAACTAAGTATTCAAAGATTTTATATGTACTTAAAGGTACCTATGTTCCGAATTTGAGAGCTTACGGAGGTCGTTTGATATTTTTGAGAAAGGCATCATGTGTTGCCAGAACATTGACTTCATCAGGTCCACAGTGTCGACAAAGCCAGTTGGCTGTTTTCGGAAATTAATATCTCTTTGCTCGGGACTCGTCTTGAGAAACCGTTTGGTAGATGTCATCCTTGTATATCAAAGTACACGCCTGTCAGATGGCGAGCTCCAGAAAGGTGTTTTGACAGGTTTGAAAATTACGTCTTCGCGATTAAATGCAAAAATTGTGGCGTAATTGCCTGAAGGATGTAAAATGCAATTTTATGATCCGAAAATGGTGCCAATCGTTTCCAGAGGTGTGTTTGAGGTTCCTGAGGTGTTTTAGAGGTCAGTTGCGTGAAAACGAAATTTTTTTTAGTCGGACCCACTTTGGGGCCCGACCTGGCTCATGCCCGCGGATTGATTTTATTGGCGACTTTGTTTAATAAAGGATTTTCAGAATATTTGAGTGTGGATTGTGATTATGTGACATGTCATAGGAGTTTGAAAAAACTGTAGACCTTCAGGCAATTTTCAGATTGGCGATTTTAATGTTAAATCCTCCTTCAGCGACAAAGAAGAGATTTTAAAACGTAAATGTATTTGGAGTGTGGCATAATGAGTGGAATGACACTCTTTATAGACTTTCAGCAAATGCCATTTGCTAGCATCTTCTTTGTGTTGAGGAAGGGCAAGTGAAACTTTCAATAAAATGTAAGTGGCAGATGTGTCCTTCCCTCTTCTATGCTGGGATCTTTTATTTCTTCATACTGTGGTTTCTGGAAAATAAAGCATTTCAAACAAATGCTATTGGTAAGTGCATGACATGTGTTGCTGTTCAAAAGGCTTTGGAAGGTTTCAGATAAATGAAATGGCATTCAAAACCAATAAAATGCAATGGTAGGTGTGAAGCTAGACTCCACAACCTATGCCAAATCTTTCCCTCTTTCACATGGCTGGAAGTCAAGAAAGTGCTTGTCCTGCGTGGGTGCTGGGCATTGGAAACCTCCAAAGCAGATTTAATTAAGCACCCTGCCAATCCTCCCTTCATGTGGAGTGGAGTCTTGAAGATGCAGGACCATTGAAAACTCCATGGCAAATGGAATTGCCAAGTTCTTTGTGTGGATGGTGCAGGACAAGATTTTAAAAGATCTTTTAAACATGTTTTTTGCTGGCAACAACATCCTCCATTGGCAGCTCCCCTGGTGTGTAGCGTGGTTCTTGAGGAAGGCACAAAACTCTCCAAATGAATGAACATATCTAATTCCCTGCGTGGAAGCTAGTGGAGAGAGGGGAGAGCCAAATGCAAAATGCAGCCCCTTGCATGGGCCATGAGAAGTTCCAGGGCATTAAAAACAAATCCCAGCTGCTTCCTATTTGCTGCAGTGTGAAACATGGTTTTGAAAGGGGGATAAAATATTTTAAAGCAAATGCAATTGAAAACAACAGCATTCTCCTCCCTACATGGAAATAAATGGCATGGTAAAGGGTTTAAAATCAATGGTGAATGTAATTTGCAGCCCCACGTGACTCTGCCAAGAAGCCTCTTGCATGGGAATGGTGTTTGGGCATCAAAACTTCCAAGCAAAATCTGGAAATCGCCATTAAAGCTCAGGCAAAAGCTTCAAAATTGCAGTCCTAGGCATAATGCACTGTCCCACATGCATTGGGAAGTAGTTCTTTTTAATGTTTATATGCAAAAGCGCACTATAGTAATATGTCTAAGCCATAAAGGCTTTTGACAAATGGTGCCTATGGGCGCCCAAGGCGGGCCCATGCGCGAACATGCTTCCCGAGGTGATGGAGGAGTTGACTGGATGGTGACCAGGTGGACCCCACGTGGGCACGCTTCTCGAGGCAGACAGGCAAAATTTTGCAGAGGAAGGTCGGGTTAACGAGTGAGCAGGTTCGAGATGGATCAACGGTGCGCGCTATTTCGCGAAGGGAAGATGCACATAGTTTAAACCCCGCAAAATAGCAAAAGTGAACGAGAGTCGTCCACGTGTTGTGATAGGTGGCAGTCCAGTGGCGATGACGTGGCGGCCAAGTGGCAGTGATGAAGCAAATGACGTGGCGGTGATGAGGTGTCATCCCAGGTGGCGTTCAGTCAACCCCATTGACCAATCAAAGGCCGCCATGTGGCAAGGCGTCAGAGCGCATCAGAGGCAAAAAATCAAAATTAAAATGAATAAATGATATAGTTTAAACTATATTAAATAATTCAAAAATTTAAATGATGTGCACATTGGGGAATTAATTCGCCCAGGACTCAATTTTTAGCCAAGGTATAAAGTGTTATATATTTTCGGAAAGCTCTCGGAGTGAGGAATCCGATTATGAGGTTAATTTTGACAAATGTGGGATATTTTGGAAGCAGTCTCCATGGGAACAAAATTCAGTTAGAGGGGAGACACTTGGCAATTTTCAGTTGTAGATTTGATTCTCTTCCCTCTCCTTTTTATTCCCCATTCTTCTCAATTGTAGGGGTTCCAGTTTTTGAGAGATTTGCTCCAAGGGAGAAATCTGAAATTGCAGGTTCCAGTGATGGCATCCTTTTATCAATGCAAATGACAGTGTGTTCGTTTATGTTTTCAGTGTTGTCTTTACTGTAGGTTAAGTTTCAGTTTGCAGGTTCACACATATGTAAGGCATGTGTGAGTTTCCATGAAATTGTCTCCAAAATGTACTCAGATTCATATAATTTCATATTATCAAGGATAATTTGAGTTGTCTCTTTTAGATCCTCTAAGAGTGTAATGTTGTCTTTTGGGTATTCTTCAAGGAAGGATTTAAATCCTAAAGCCCAACATTAATGATTTTGAATGCATATTGGATATTTACATATAAGTATGGTTTTGTGATAGAGCAGAGGATTGTATTAATGTAAGGCATTGATACATGAAAATTTAATGTTGAAAAGAACTTGCATCTGAGATTTCTCATCCAGTTTTATGCATGACTCTGTGGCCTGGATAAGGCACTGGTCTCTTGTAATATTGAAAGGTTGTCAGAACACCATTTAAAAAATCCAAAATAAGAATATCTTTTATATTTTATGTTATGTGGAAGTGTCTCTCCATCTCATGATTCAAAATGTTGAGTTGCAAGTGTGGATCTAGCCCATCTGCAGTTATCTCTTAGTTTTTGAACCTTTTGAGATCCATCTGCTTTTGATTGATGCAGTCTTGTGTGTAATAGGTCTGATTAAATGCATCAAAGGTATACCCACCTAGGTTTTGCAGAGCCTAAAGAGTAGAAGAATTCATATCCTTGTCATGTTGTCCGAGCCCTGAGGTGTTTCATTGATTGAAATTGGCTATCTCATAGATAGATTTGCAGGTATACTTGGGTTATCACCTTTTGGTGAACAACACTTTCCATCTCAGGGATGGATTAAGGCTAACTTTGATGGGGCATCAAAGGGGAATCCGAGTAAAGCTAGTTATGGGGGCATTGTGAGGAATTTTGCTGGAAGTTGCCTTGTGGCAGTCGCTGGCCCCCTCGGTAGTCAAACTAGTCATTATGCAGAAGCATCTGTAACTTTGAATACTTTGATTATTGCTAAGAATATAAATCATGATAACTTATGGTTGGAGGGAGACTCACTAAATATTATCAAGTGCCTGAAGGGGGAAACCGAGCCATCGTGGTCTATAGAAAACATAATTTTTAAAGCAAGAGAAATTATTGCTAGCTTTAAAGTTATTATAATTGAACATGCATTTAGATAAAAAAATTTGGTTGTGGATGGCCTGGCGAATCTAGGTGTTAATTCCAAAGCTCAAAGCATTTGGTATGGGGAAGGTAATATTAATTTTAATATTAAAGATCTTCTAAGAAAGGATAGATTCATGGGGAAAGAGGGATCGCACAATCAATTATGATAGTTGTAATGAGTAATCTATATATTTATAGAAAGGTTATGATTACTTGGCAAAGTGGTAGAATCCTAATCAAAAATATTAATCCTCCGCACACTTTGTGGGTTAACATTTTCAACATTTTGAGAGACAATGGGAAGGAAGCTCTGAAATTGCAGAAGAACAGAGTTGGTATTTTAAACTTGAATATGGGAGGGGATCTAAGGAGGGAGGAACCAGATAAAATCTCCAGATGGAAGGAAATACCAAAGGTATGGACTAAGCTGGAAAAAGGGTTCATGACGAGTTTCATGGAGAAGCTGGTTGATTACGATAAAGGTAGGGTTAATCTTGCAGTCTCTAAAATTACTAAAAACTAGAGTAATGCATCATTTAAAATCCATGGTGTGAGGTTTAAATTGGATGTAGGCCTCATAGCGATTGTAACAGGTATGCCCCACTTAGGTCTCAATTTGTTTAGAGATTTAAAAGTTTCTAATAATGCGGTTAAGCTTTTTTCGCATAAGGAGAAGGAGAGAGCAAAAATTGGTAAAGCAACAGGGGGTTATTATGATGCTTCAAACATTAAGAAAATTTGGGGTTGTGTGTTGAATGCTATCATAGAATACTTACAGTGGAGGGTCATTTTACTAGGGCCCACACATACCATTTTGTGTTGTTAAATCATTTCAGGCATGAGAAAAGGGTTTCCCTACCCTACTACCTCTTCAGGTCTCTATAGAGGTCTCTTAATAAGCACAACAAGAATCCTTCAAATCCGGTGCTTCATTATGGACTCATTTTGCTCATATATGAGCATTGCAAAATCCCTTTCTATCAAGGAAAATAAGAGATTGTCCATGTCTCCAGGGAAAGGCAAGAGAAAGGTGGAGGAAGGTGGACCCAGCAAGGAAGAGTCGACTTTCAGTAAAAAGAGAAAAAGTACTACTGGGATGAAAATCCAAGAGCACAAGAATGATTTAGAGGATACCGAAAAAGATGGTAGTGAGATGGAAATGGATGAGTCTCAAGGGGAGGAAAGTTGGAAATATGAGGACGTGGGGGAAGAGGAAGGTGAAACTAAGGATGTGTTCGACCAAGATAGTCCTACTTACAGTGCTAGCTTAGAAAACAACCAGCCAATGGAGGAGAAGGATGATAAGATTAATGAGGAAAAAGAAATGGACATTAAGAAGGAGAAGAATAAGGAACCCAAGTAGGAAATGGTCAAGGAGAATCTGAGCAAGGATAAGGAGTGTGCTAAAGAAGGGTTATTTTTGGATAATCTCAAAAACCTAACTGAGGCTAGATTGGTTTTCGACAGGTGGACTTATGAATTTATAAAGAATCTGGAAAAAAATGGGAAGCAGTTGCAAGAGAAAAGGAAGGAAGGCGAAAGGTACCAGAAGTAATGGAAGCAGGACATGGAGGAAAAAGCTTAGAAGATAGAAGCTCAGATTGATAATCTGGAGGAAGGAAAAGCTACAATGAAAAACTTATTGCAAATGATTCCGGATATCTTGACAGTTGTCACTAAGAACCTAGAGGAAATCTCCAAGGTCCTTGAAAGCTCCAGCTCTCCGAAATCGGTCGTGGACCTTGACATTGATGAAGATGCAATCGAGACTGGGATTGCAAAAAGTACTCCTGGTGGAGTGGCAAAGAGAACAAGGGGGAGCATGAAGAAATTTGTTGTGGCCTCTTCTAAGGAAATCCCTAAACTTAGGGATAATATTAAAGAACTGTATGGGATTAGTGGAAACTTGGCTAATGCCCTAAAAAACATAAAGTAGTTCCTTTTCTGTGCTTTATCTATTTTGGCTGGTCGTTGCTAGTTTTGTGGGGCTTTTTTGCTGGATTTTGCTAGTTGCTATGTTGGTTTTTCTGATGTATGTTCCTTCTTGTTTCTTAATTCTCTTTTTTCTTAAGGATCTTTTGTAAAGGGTTTCGGGGCCCCTTCAAAACCTACTTTTACCATAATTAAAAACATTTATGTTTAACCTTTTTCATTTATTGACAAAAATAGATAACCAACAATCACAATGCCCTTTTCAACATCATATATGAATAATATATGAAGGCTTCTTTGATTTCAAAGTAATGAATATGTTAGAATAAAAGGAATCTAAGAACACCGAGAGGGGGGGTGAATCAATGTTTTGCCGGTATTATAAGATTTTACCTTATTACAACATACACATATAAATAGCTAAATGAAGAAACACATAACATGAAGTAAATAAACTAGCCACATGAATGAACACCATAACACACTAAATTTATACATGAAAAACCTCAAAGAAGAAAATCCACAGTCGGGTTTGTGACCCACAATATCAATTCACTGGCCATATGAAAGATATTACATAGCATGGGGGCATGCACATGTAGGAAGGAACACTGCCTAGAACACACTGCTCAACACAAAAGAGTCTCACTGACTACAAGCTTCTGCTAAGATAAAATAGTAATGGTGAACTCACAAAATGCATCTGCAATGCCAAAAAGAGTTTCGATTATAGCTCTATTCTGTACCGGTTCATAAACCCTAAACATTTTTACTGGTACCTCCTTTCCTCCAAGAATGCTTTACAAACCATCTACTGATCATTCCATGATATTACTTTCCCATACAAATGATCTACATACATATCCTTCGCATCACACTATTCTACATCCTTGTCATATATCAAAATGACCTAATAAACTGACTTATATACCCTTTACAAATAACATGTCTTATGTCGGCTTACAATATAGTACAAAAGATATTCAACGTCGATCCTATACAATAATTACAAAAATAGATATTAATCCTCTGCACACTTTGTGGGTTAACATTTTCAAAATTTTGAGAGACAATGGGAAGGAAGCTCTAAAATTGCAAAAGAACAGAGTTGGTATTTGAACTTGAATATGGGAGGGGATCTAAGGAGGGAGGAACCAGATAATATCTTCAGATGGAAGGAAATACCAAAGGTATGGACTAAGCTGGAAAAAGGGTTCATGACAAGTTTCATGGAGAAGCTGGTCGATTACGATAAAGGTAGGGTTAATCTTGCAGTCTCTAAAATTACTGAAAACTGGAGTAACGAGTCATTTAAAATCCATGGTGTGAGGTTTAAATTGGATGCGGGCCTCATAGCGACTATAACAGGTATGCCCCACTTAGGTCTCAATTTGTTTAGAGATTTGAAAGTTTCTAATAATGCGGTTAAGCTTTTCTCCAATAAGGAGAAAGAGAGGGCAAAAATTGGTAAAGCAACAGGGGGTTATTATGATGCTTCCAACATTAAGAAAATTTGGGGCTGTGTGTTGAACGCTATCATGGAATACATTATAGTGGAGGGTCATTTTACTAGGGCCCACACATACCATTTTGTGTTGTTAAATCATTTTAGGCATGAGAAAAGGGTTTCCCTGCCCTACTACCTCTTTAGGTCTCTGTCGAGGTCTCTTAATAAGAACATCAAGAATCCTTCGAATCCAGTGCTTCATTGTGGCCTCATTTTGCTCATATATGAGCATTGCAAAATCCTTTTCTATCCAGGAAAATAAGAGATTGTCTGTGTCTCCAAGGAAAGGCAAGAGAAAGGTGGAGGAAGGTGGACCCAGCAAGGAAGAGTCAACTCTGAGTAAAAAGAGCAAAAGTACTACTGGGATGAAAATCCAAGAGGACAAGAATGATTCAGAGGATACCAAAAAAGATGGTAGTGAGATGGAAATAGATGAGTCTGGAGGGGAGGAAAGTTGGAAAGATGAGGACATGGGGGAAGAGGAAGGTGAAGCTGAGGATGTGTTCGACCAAGATAGTCCTACTTACAGTGCTAGCTTAGACAACAGGCAGCCAATAGAGGAGAAGGATGATAAGATTAATGAGGAAAAAGAAATGGACATTGAGAAGGAGAATAATAAGGAAGCCAAGAAGGAAATGGTCAAGGAGAATCTGAGCAAGGATAAGGAGTGTGTTGAAGAAGGGTTATTTTTCGATAATCTCAAAAACCTAACTGAGGCTAGATTGGGTTTTGATAGGTGGACTTATGAATTTATAAAGAATCTAGAAAAAAATGGGAAGTAGTTGGAAGAGAAAAGGAAGGAAGAGGAAAGGTACCAGAAGCAATGGAAGCAGGACATGGAGGAAAAAGCTAAGAAGATGGAAGCTCAGATTGATATTCTGGAGGAAGGAAAAGCTGCAATGAAAAACTTATTGGGAATGATTCCGGATATCTTGACAGTTGTCACTAAGAACCTAGAGGAAATCTCTAAGGTCCTTGAAAGCTCCAGCTCTCCCAAATTGGTCGTGGACCTTGACATTGATGAAGATGCAATCGAGACTGGGATTGCAAAAAGTACTCCTCGTGGAGTTGCAAAGAGAACAAGGATGAGCATGAAGAAAGTTATTGTGGCCTCTTCTAAGGAAATCCCTAAACTTAGGGATAATATTAAAGAACTGTATGGGATTAGCGGAAACTTGGCTAATGCCCTGAAAAACATAAAGTAGTTCCTTTTCTATGCTTTGTCTGTTTTGGCTGGTCATTGCTGGTTTTGTGGGGCTTTTTTGCTAGATCTTGCTAGTTGCTATGCTATTTTTTCTGATGTATGTTCCTTCTTGTTTCTTAATGCCCTTTTTTTTTAAGGATCTTTTGTAAAGGGTTTCAAGGTCCCTTCAAAACCTACTTTTACCATGATTAAAAACATTTATGTTTAACCTTTTTCATTTATTGACAAAAATAGATAACCAATAGTCATAATACCCTTTTCAACAATATATAGGAATAATATATGAAGGCTTCTTTGATTTCAAAGTA
This sequence comes from Cryptomeria japonica, assembly GCF_030272615.1. Lineage (NCBI taxonomy): Eukaryota > Viridiplantae > Streptophyta > Pinopsida > Cupressales > Cupressaceae > Cryptomeria > Cryptomeria japonica. The sequence goes on along the minus strand of NC_081413.1, from coordinate 367,470,420 downwards.
ATGAATATGTTGGAATAAAAGGAATCCAAGAACACCGAGAGGGGGGGGTGAATCAGTGTTCTACCAGTATTATAAGATTTTACCTTATTACAACATACACATATAAACTGGTAAATGAATAAACATATAACATGAAGTAAATAAACTAGCCACATGAACGAACACCATAACACACTGAATTTATACATGGAAAACCTTAAAGAGGAAAATCCACGGAGGGGTTTGTGACCCACAATATCAATTCATTGGCCATATGAAAGATATTACATAGCATGGGGGCATGCACATGTAGGAAAGAACACTGCCTGGAACACACTGCTCAACACAAAAGAGTCTCATTGACTACAAGCTTCTGCTGAGATAAAACAGTAATGGTGAACTCACAAAATGCATCTGCAATGCCAAAAAGAGTTTTGGTTATAGCTCTATTCTGTACCAGTTCATAAACCCTAAACATTTTTATTGGTACCTCCTTTCCTCCAAGAATGGTTTACAAAGCATCTACTGATCATTCCATGATATTTATTTCACATACAAATGATCTACATACATATCCTTCACATCACACTATTCTACTTCCTTGTCATATATCAAAATGACCTAATAAACTGACTTATATACCCTTTACAAATAAGATGTCTTATGTCGGCTTACAATATAGTACAAAAGATATTCAACATCAGCCCTATACAATAATTACAAAATTATTTTACAAATAAAACCTTTCAGATCCCAAACTGATGTAGGTTTCACTGAAGTGCTGGATGCTGGTGCCGGTGCCGATGATGACCCTGATTACTCCAATGTCGATATCTACCGGTGGATGCCTCCAATGTCGGTATCTGCCATTATATGCCTTCTAGAGAATCTTGTTGTCATCAATGACAACATATAATCCAATGCGTGTCAATTGCCAACAATCTCCCCCTTTGGCATTGATGGCAACACTCATGTGAAAAATGGATTCCCTGCCAGTTCAACTAAAACATGTTGCCCCTGAGTTGATTGACTATGTTTGAAATATACTCTCTATCCGATATCCTCCTCCTAGGATTATATACATATTTTTTACATACATATACTCCCCCTTTGGTATCAATGCCAAAGACCGGTGAAAGAATTGAAAGAATTGTTACAGATTACTTTACCGGAGCTTGACCAATTTCAAGATTTTCGGATAAGATTCTCTAGCAACTATATATAGGTATCCCAGTCGGTTTTATATGTTTTAGATATGGATATAAGTTCACTCAGTAAATGTGCAAGTGTTTCTTTCTTAGTGACTTTTGCAGGTGTGGGCTTTGCAAGAATATCCATGCATTCCCTCTTATGTACACCAAGTGAATCCAATCTTGGACTCACCAAACTTATGAGACTCCTTTCTCTCTGAATGATCTTGTCTCTTTCCTTTTCAAAAGAAAAGTATTGGTTCTCCAAAGTCAAATTTTGTCCATCAATAGATGTTGTAAGTGAAGTTAGTCCATCAAAATAATTAGCAATATTAGCAATCTTTTCTTGTAACTCCTTTAGCCTCTTATCTACATTTGTTGTAAGAATTTCTATATTACAACAGACCCTATAGATGTTAGTACACTATTTCAAAGAATTTTCAATAAGTATAAGTTTCTCTTCAACCTTCCTCTTTTCTATCTCAATAATTTGGTCAAAAGCAATTTTCTTAGCCAAAGTAAATCTTTTAAGTGCTTGCCGGTCAGAAATCTATTGTAATGATTGAAAGTTTTTAGATATGTGCTATGTCAATACCTTAAGCTTGATAGAAGGGCTTGCTTCATTTTCAATCATACATTCAGGAATCAATCTGTACAAAATTGTTATTGACTGATCTATTATTTTTTTGTCTACAGATCCCTCCTTCATTAGCTTTTGAGTAGCCATCATCATTAGCTCTGTGGGACTCATCTCCATGATTGTTTTCTTCTCAACTTGAGAAGTGTCAATTGCCAAAAATTTTGTTGAGGAATCAACTACCGGTTTAGTCTCCTTTTCCTTATCCTCTCCCGGTGTATCCCTTATCTTAGCCTCTTTTGCACTAGTGGCTTTGCCACTTGGTGCAGTATCTGTTACTATCGGTGGATCATTATCTACAATATTACCTTGCTCAGACTGTAAAAATGTTGTCTCTGTCTGTATAGTCTGTACACTCTCATCAATTTTAGGTTTATCTACTAGTTCATTCAAAATTTGATCTGAGCTTCTCAAAATTCCCTTCCCTTTAGATATGTCCAGAATGGTGGGAGCTGTTGCCTTAGCATATTCTTCTTGAGAAGTAAGGTAATTAGGATTCTTTTGGAAGAATTTAGCCCAACAATCTCTGGTCTCATTTATTATTTCATTGACTCTGCCCATCATTAAGCTTATTTGTCGAGGTTTGCTGCTAAAGATTGTTCTATTTGCAACTTCTATACATCATTTCATTTCCTCATTATTTATAGTACCACAAATACCTAAAAGTTCAACTTCTTTAATCTCTCTGTCCCTCTTGATTGCATCTAATCTCCTTGCATCTAACTTATTATACAATGATAAAGGAATTTCCTTCAAAATCACTACCAAAGCCTTCTTATATATGTCTAAATGTAACAAAATTGCTTCTTCTATCTATTTTGTTCATTGTCATCTAAATGCTCATATAAATTTGACACATTCTTCAAAATTCCATCTTTAGTTACCTCATCTATTAACTCTGCACAAGTCATATTATCGGATTCAGTTGCTTCATCACTCTTACTCTTCTTCTTACTGGGGGTTGCAAGAGCAGATGGAGTAGGCTTCCTCTTCTGAGTAGGTTTCCTTGTCGGAGGTGTGGATGTTGTTGTTACCTTTCTTACTAGCTTCCTCCTTGGCTCCACCTTCTTCTCTTCTACCGGAGGCTTGTCAGCTTTCTTCCTCTATACCCTTCTGAATGCAAGAGGTTGATTATCCTCTGCATCAGAGTCAGAAGTGATAGGAGATATGAAATTTGTTGGCCTCTTTACCTCTGGAGCACTTGCTGCTGCCAATTGATCTACCAGTTTAGATCTAGAACCTAGTTTTGTATCTATCCTATGAATTACATTTTGAATAAAGGTAGACATTTTGTCTATTTTATTTTTCCTCCTTTTCTTATTGAAGCCAATTTTAACTTCAAGAGCCTTCTCCTTAGTAGTACCAAAGTGTTCAGCCTTATCATCCAAAGGAGCATCAATCAACATATTAGCATATAGTTCCAGAATGATGTCATCAACTTAACAACCCAATTCAGTGACCCATATTGTTCTAGGTTCCACCGCTTCCATGAGAGTCTCATCTATTTTTACCATGAAGAAAATTTTCGTGGAGTATTTCTCCACAATGTGTTTGGAGATTCTCTCCCTCAGTCTCATGTTCTCTTGAAAATGTTTTTAGAAGCCCCAAATCTTTTCATCCCTATTGTTGCCAAGACTGGTGATTGCATCTTTAATCTGCATGCCTACTGGTATGTCATGAGCCCATCATTTCTTTCCCAAACCTAGTAGCTCATTCATGAAATACAAAATTAAGTAGACAATAAGATTGTCAAACCGGAATGTTCCTTTTTTAACACCTTTAATTTTTGTAGGATTTATCATTAATTCACTTCTTAACCATTCACGCAAATCATACTTTCCATTTATTCTTTATCATTTGATATGTAGCATGGATACAGGAACTGGTAATAGGGTTTAATAAACTTGATTGTGTTACCTTGTAGCTGATGATCATGCTGGAAAATTTCACATCTGTATATTTAATGGTTCTGACCCTCTTCGATCTTCCATCATGGGTTGCGTCAGTGAGCTTTTCAACCTCAGTGTTTGAGATCTTCTTCCCTGGTTCCTGCTCAAATTTGGGTAAGTCGATGACTGCCTGAATTGCTTCTTTGGTGATCATGTGAGGTCAGTCCAGCCAGATGAATTCATTATGGACCTTTCTTAGAATATCTAATCATTTCATTCTTGAATTCTGGTATATGTAGGATTCCAATTAACCCTAGGTCTTCAATGATTTGATATTCTGGCTTGATTGTTCCAGAGATGCCTAGTATCACAGATTGATACATTCCCTTGATTTACTCAGTGCCTAAATCCTCTAAAATGCAATGAATATAAGCCCTGACATCTTCCACATAAACTATGTCATCGAGAACCCTCAAGAATGTGCCAGTAGAGTCTTCCTTCATTACAATTTGAGGAACTTTCTTTAAAATAGGTCTAAGCCTATCCTTAACCTCAACAATAGTGGTATTCACAATGAAAGTAGGAGCAGATGATGATCCAAATGCCATTTCAAATAAATACCTGGATAACAATCGTCGGTTTAAATATCTTGATCACTTCTCAAATAGCTGCTGGAAATCCTTTAGAATGACTTTGTTCACTCTTGATCGCCTATGATTTGCCTTTGCTTCACTCTAGTTTGCTCGAGTGTTGGGTGAGTGAAAATGAGCCCATTTTTCCTTTTTATTAGCGATTAAACCCTAATTCTTTACTGTCATAAATGCTTAGCAGTGCACCCTATCGGATGCCAGTTTCACAGTTTTATGCCAGATAAACCTCCGTAAATGATCAATACCACTCTCTGGATCTCTTTCTAGATCTCTTCCAGGGAATATGCAAGATTTGCAATAAATTTGCCAACCCCTAAGGTAGATGCCTTAGTTACTAGTTGAATTTCCTGTTGGTGCAGGAATGCTCTATTCTATCGGTGGAGTTACTCATGCAGTTACTAGTGTAGTTGCATCTTGACTTGGTTCTTTAGAATTTCTAACCCATCTCTTGGTGTGATCTTGTTGTAATTCATCTACCTTCTGCTTTCCTTTCTCATTTGCTTTATCATTTCTAACCGATTTAGTCTTGCTTTTGTAGTACTTAGCAATATGATGTATTTTGTTGCATGCATAACATGTAATATTGTTCTTTTAAATTGCTTTGACATATCTAGTGTCATTCCTTGATCTGCATTGATTAGCCAAATGTCCAAACTTTCCACATGCATGACATTTTTCATTTTGCAGTCTTCTGACTTATGACCATATTTATTGCAATTTGTGCATTGATTGAGAACTGAATTGTAGTTTTGATTTTCTCTATTTTTATATTGTTTAGCCATATGCCCAGATTTATTACAAACAAAGCATCTACAATTGAATTTGTAAGCATTAGATTGCCTTACCTGTTTGCTTTGGTCTAATGAGTTCTACATATCAGTTGTCTAATCTTCATTTGTAGTATCGGAGCTTTCGCCTTGTACAAATCCAAGTCCTCTAGAATCTTCACTCTACCTTTGTCTTTTCAATAAATCATCCAACTGTGCAGCACTAATCCTGAATTTTTCTTTATACTCACTTGCAGTAGTCAGATAATTTCTCATTATTATTTGTCTCTCCAACTCTTGTTCATTATTTTGGGATTGTACCAAATCAGTTCTCAACATATCATTCTCATGAGCCAATCTATGACATTCTTCAAATTTGTTCTTCAGAGATACAACAAGATTTTATTCCTTCTTCTTTGTGTCCTCAATATCTTTTGACATCCTCATAGTCAGGTCTTGCATTTCATTCTTCATTAGCATGTTTTGTTGACTCATCTTCTGACATTGTTCCTTAAGTGCATTTTTCTCTTCATCGTCCTGGTTTTGCAAAAGTTCCTTCCTCCTAGCTTGAGCTAATGATAACCTTTCTTGTAGAACAAGAATAAATTCATTAGAAGAATTCAATTCATCTTGTAGCTTTAAGTTATTCAACCTTTCAACATCATGATCCTCAAGTGCCATCTCAAGTTGCATCTCCATAGCCATATTCAATCATTTTCATTTCAAGATCTTCCTCAAGCTGTTAAACTTCCTTCGAGGCACCAAGCTCTGATACTAATTTTTGGAATACAAGGAATCCAAGAACACTAAGAGGGGGGGTGAATCAGTGTTCTACCAGTATTATAAGATTTTACCTTATTACAACATACACATATAAACCGGTAAATGAAGAAACATATAACAAGAAGTAAATAAACTAGCCACATGAATGAACACCATAACACACTGAATTTATACGTGGAAAACCCAGTGGGATTTATGACCCACAATATCAATTCACTGACCATATGAAAGATATTACATAGCATGGGAGCCTGCACATGCAAGAAGGCATATTGCCTAGAGCACACTTCTCAACACAAAAAAGTCTCATTGACTACAAGATTCTGTTGAGATAAAATAGTAATGGTGAACTCACAAAATGCATTTGCAATGCCAAAAAGAGTTTTGGTTATAGCTCTGTTTTGTACCAGTTCATAAACCCTAAACCTTTTTACCAGTATCTCCTTTCCTCCAAGAATGTTTTACAAACCATTTACTGATCATTGCATGATATTACTTTCATATACAAATGATCTACATACATCTACTTTGTATCACACTATTCTACTTCCTTGTCATATATCAAAATGACCTAATAAACTGACTTATATACCCTTTACAAAAAATATGTCTTATGTCAGCTTACAATATAGTACAAAAGATATTCAATGTCCGCCCTATACAATAATTACAAAATGATTTTACAAATAAATTTTTTTGGATCCCAAACTGATGTCGGCTTCACTGGAGTGTTGGATGTTGGTGTCGGTGTCGGTGATGATGCTGATTACTCCAATGTTGGTATCTACTGGTGTATGCCTCCAATGTCGGTATCTGCCAGTATATGCCTTCTAGAGAATCTTGTTGCCATCAATGACAACATATGAATCCAATGAGTGTCAATTGCCAATAGAATATACAACAAAGGGTAAGCATACATTCTTTTCTTTTGAATCCACTTTACAATAATAACAAGATTACAACTTCAAGCCTCTCTTTTATTTCTACAAGAATGAGGGCTTGTTACAATACATCTTTTTATAATTCCATATAAATCTAATAGGAGACCTACAAATGAACTTGGTTTTTCTCCATACTTTAATCCAAATGTGAACCTGCAAATAAAACTTATAAGTTGTGACCATGGAGGTTCACCTCCCAACCTAGGCTTACAAGAAGACACCCCCGAGCTAGGAGAACCAAGCCTAACAGGTTACAAACAAAATCAACAACACATGCAAGAAAAAATTAAGCAAAACAAGAACTCCCAAGACAAGGATTTACATTGTCACTATGTGACTAACTTTGTGGGGTGAAGGTGGACCAAGCACCTAGAGGAGATTGGCAAGAAAGAGGAACAAATACCTTCACAAGGCTACCAAAAATAACCAACTCAAGGTCACATATTTGACCCAAAAATAACCCTTATGTCCCCCATTGCATACAAGCCCATATCTCCCCTTACAACCCCCTTTTGTATAAGCATAGAAACAATGTAGCAAGGGTCCCATAACCCTTGTGTATCTCTCTCTTCCAAGAAGAGAGTCTCTATACTCTTAGACTATCAAGCAACCCTTCACCACAAGGCTACTCTACCCTCCCAAGGGTGAGTATGGCCTTGAAACACCAATAACACAAAATATAATCACAAAATATCAAAGACAAACAAAAAGAAGGAACTCAACATCCAACACCACAAATCACATATACACAAAAGCTATTCCAAAAGCAAATATTTTCCTTCGTAAAACTATGATAATCAAAAAGCATGGAAGAACACTACCAACCTCAGATTCTTCAAAAAGGTATAAGGAATGGTTGAAGAAGGTATGCCCAATCCACTAGTCTTTTTCTTCCCAAAACAAAAAATGCAACTTCTCAGTCCAAATTTTCAAAAAACAACTCTAAGTCTCCAAGGGGGTGATCAAAATCCTAAGTTTGAATCCCTTCCCTAAGTAGGATCTCCCCAAACTTTCCAACTTCCTTGGAAAGGATGTGATATCCCATAGGTTGGTCTTCCCAACCTCTTACATGGTTTCTAAAAATGGAAACTGAAAAAGGTAAGAGAAAGTGGGGAAGAGCAACTATCACTCAAAAGGAAGGTTGTCTAACCAAGGAGAAATCATCAAAAGTTGACTTTTTGTCCATCTTGGGGAACCGTCTTTTGAGGTGACTTGACATTCACATGTGAGTGGTCACATGGCTAAAATTGACCTTTATCCATAGGTATAACATATGGGCCTTCAAAAGTGCCCTAAACCTAACCTTAGGATCTAGTTTGACCCTCTAGAAATCCACCTAAAGTTTGCCAATGGGTCAAACTTGAGTTGAACATTCTAATGGCTCTCTAACCAAGATTCTATTGGGACCACACTAAGATATTTTGAATAATGCATTGGTTATACAAATTCCCTCCAAAGGACATGTCATTGCCATCTCACTTCACAACACAAATGTCAAGTGACACCATAAAAATACACAATACTATAATATGCATGGCATGTCCCTTTTTGGAATTACAAAATTAACAAATACATATTAAACACACATTCAAGTAATCACATTTATAAATATAAACACATTGCATACAAGGTATTGTCTCTCCAAATAGACAACCCTTGGCTTCACAAACACACATAGGTTTAGCTTGATTCTCTGAATAGTTTCCATGCTCACATGGATTAGTTTTCCTACACATCTCATTTTGCACTTTAGCAATCTCAAATAATCACATGCAATATTAATATATGAAAAAAATACAAATCAGACACTTTGCATATAATTTAAATTATAACAATCAAATTATCAATTATCCAATAGAATCCACATGAAATAATTTATTCAATGGCATCATCATTATCATCATGAAATTCAATCATTTGTAAGGCATGCATCCATGTTTTCTAACATCATAAATGAAGTACTTCAAATCATAAATAAATGATATACATCATACCAATGTTATCCAATCACTGGATCATATAGAATCTGTATCCATAATGCATCAAAATAAAGTATCAATAATAGGTCCAACATAAAAAATAACTGCAATGCTATGATGGCTCGGAGTAGGGCCTCATAGTTTATGATGTGATAAAGGATGGTGTTGCTTCATTTCTGATTGTTTTTGTATTTAAGTCATATTGCAAGTCCTTTAGTTATAAATGAATTTAGACTCTTTTTTTGGTATTGTCTTTTCCTTTGGTCATGTCTCATGAGTAGACTGTGTTTTGCTAGTTGGTTAAACTTTTATGTAAGGGCTAGTATGACCAAGTGTTTTTAAGTTGTCTTGAACTCTTTTTTGTAAATTGGTTTTTGTACTTTTGGCCTTGGAGTTATTTTGGGAAATTTTGTGTAGTGTCATAAGGAAGAGTGGCTTTCAAGTGGGGGCCATGCCCAAAGAGGTTAGCAGGATAACCCCTCGAAAGATGGATAATTAAGTGATAACCTAATAATATATTAGGGTTTGGGTAGCTAAAACATTAATTAGATAATTGTACCTTGCTCATGGTTGAGTGCTAGTACAAACTCAGGATGTAGTGGGAAGGCCTAGAATGGCAAACCAACAACCTTGTCCTCATGAAAGGATTGTTTGGGTCTGCATGAGACTTGGATGGGGTCGGAGGTTCGAGAGAGGCTACCAGGATAACCCAAGATAGGGGTTGGGGCCTATGGAGGCTTGCCAGGATAACCATTCCAAGCTATGTGATGACACTTTTCCCTTATGGTCACTAGTTGTAGCCTTGTTGATATCATTGGAGTTTTGTTGTGGAGTCATGTTTTGTGAGTATATACTTTATGTGAGATTTCTGATGTCATGTTTATACCATGTGTGCATACCTTGTAGTTTACTAGTGGGTCTTATTTCTATCTCCTAGTATGGTGGGGTGGTTCTTTTTGAGCCACATGGTCCGGTGGTAGTGCCACTTTCCATCAGGTGTGTTTATTCCTTCTTGCAGGAGTTGGATTCATAGGTGTTCCAATTGCTCTTTTGGATTCAAGCATCTCATATTTCTAGTTGGATTCTAGTTGTCTATTGGCATTGCATGAAGATTGCATTGATGAAGTATAGTATTGGCATTGATGTCAATGGTAAATGGTAATGAATATGAATTGCAACCAGTAATGATGCAGTAAAGCAACTAGTAGCAAAGTAGTTTAGGCAACTAGTATTATTATTGAAGCAGAGAGATCAACCGGTAATCCTAACTAGTTGATAAGCAAAACCTTAACTGATGGAGCTTGGAGAATCGGTTGTGATGATCTAGACTGAATGGTGATCGAAGATGAAGATGCCATGTAAGCATGATGCACATGATGAGTTTCAAAGTGGATTTGGTGCATAGAGATAATTGTTTGTCTTGGGAATGATCAAATGCATATCATGAAGTAAAAAATGTGTGATGAGCTACAGGATCCAATGTGCGGTGATCCAGGAGCGATTTAAGTTGTCTAGAATAATGTGTAGTTGATTTTTATGTAATCTAACAGTCAAGATTGAACCGATATGTTTGTAATCTCTATGAGATTGTAGGTTTTGTGTTGTGTTACTGACCTACTGTATTTTCTTATAAGGTCAATGATTTGTTTCAATGTCATGTTGGTAAATTTGGTTAAGTGTGGAAGAGTTATTATTGCCGAACCAAGAGGTGTGTCTGCAGCATGTTGTGAAGGTAGATAGGAGCAGAAAAGGTTCTAATTAAGCAAGGAAGTGCTATTTCCAAATCAACAAAGAACCTGTTGTTCTCTAACCATTATAACAATTAAATCCCTTAACTAGATAGGCTTTAACAGACTTCTTGTTGAAATCCTCTAACAAGGTGTTCCATTAGCTTGGATTTGAAATCCTCCACCGAGGTTACCTCTAGCAGGGTATTACCTTTAACGAGGTATCGTAGTCAATTCCTTAATTGGGTGGTCCTCAATTGGATTTGTTCTTAACAAGACATTATTGTATAAGCTTCTAACAAGGCTTGGCTCCTAAAAGGGCGAACTTCAAAAGAGTTCAAAATACTTGTGGGTATTCATCCCCACCTTCATTTTTCCCATTTGGGTTTCCACGTTAAAAATCATTGTGTCTTGTGGTGAATGATTTTGTGGATGTGTTTTGATATGGTTGATATGAATAATTGGTAAATCCACTTAGATATGTTTAGATGACCAGAAATGATCTGAAATGTGTTAATATTGATATTAGTAAAGTGGTTTAATGTTTTTGGTTAAATGGTATTTGAGTTTCAGATCTATTACATTGTATCATTGATGTTTTGGTCAACCGGTAAAGTTTGACAGTGCAGTTGCAGTTTTGGATACAGTGACTAAACCAGTTAGTTTAGTGAGTTGATTCAAAGTTAAAAGTTTGTTTGGTGAAAGTTTAGTTTATTTTCTATATACTGATTCACACCCTCCTCTTAGTAGTTGACCGAATCCTTATAGTTTCATCATATTATCAATTGGTATTAGAGCTATCCGGGTCCTCTTGAGCTTAAGCCTAATAGCTTGATGAAAAGATCTAGGAGAACATGATGAAGAGAGAAGGTCTGAAGTTCAATAGGGAAAACTACAAAATCTAGAGTGATAGGATGAAGATCTATATCAAGAGCTTAGGAAGTCAATATTGGGAACATGTTGTTACTAAATATAACTTCCCTAGTGGGATTCTGACAGATGATCAAAAGAAGGAGAAACAAGAGAACAATCAAGCATTGGAGGCCATCATCAGTTCCTTGTTCGATTCAGAATATGTTGATGTTCATGGATTGGAGACTACATATGAGGTATGGTAGAAACTGGAAGATATCTATAGTGGTGATGAGAAGGTTAAGATTGCCAAAGAAGAGAGTCTTAGAGGGAAATTTGGTGATATTCGAATGGATGAAGGAGAAAACATTCAACAGTATGGTCAGAGGATCAAGGAGATAGTCAGAGAAATCAAAAGTTTTGGAGGTACAATGGAGGATACCATAGTGGTTAGAAAGGTTTTGAGAACCCTTCAACCAATTTATGCTATTTGAGTTGCAACCATTCAGGAACTCAAATCTATTGATAAGACAAAGGTAACTCTTGACTCTATCATTGGTAAATTAACTGCATTTGAATTAAATGGTTTTGATGGAAGTGTTCAGAGATTAGAATTTGCATTTAGAGCCTCAGTCTCAACCCCACCAGTAAGGAAATGCAGAGAAGTGAGTTACAGTCATGAGTCTAGATCCATGATGAAGATAGTCTGATTGAGCTTGAAGCATTATTGGCCAAGCAGTTACCTAGAGGTACCAATAATTATAGAGTTAAATTACCACTAAAGTGTTTTGCATGTAACAGGACTGGACATATTGTCGCTAACTGTCCAAATGGAGATAATGAGCAAAAACGTGAGACGTATAGGAAGTATAAAGGCAAAGGTAAAAGAGAATGTCTCATTGCAGTGGATGGAGGAATTACAGATGAAGAATATGAGGAAGATGCAAATGAGGACATTGTCTTTTTTGCTATTAAAGAAGAGATATTATATCAAAAGGCATTTTTCTCTCACATGGATAGTTCAGACGACTGAATTATAAATAGTGGTTGTTCACACCACATGATTGGTGACCGGAGTAAGTTTCTTACTTTGAGGGAATTTGATGGAGGTGTTGTGATATTTGGGAATGAATCACCTTGCATGGTGAAAGGGAAAGGATCCATCTCTCTAAATGGTAAGAGTGGTGCAGATGATGTCTACTGGGTTGAAGGACTACAACACAATCTTTTGAGTGTTGCTCAACTCAATGACAAAGGTTACCCACTGGAATTCAAGAATGGAGTATGCAAGATTTATGGAAGCAAAGGTGAATTGATTGCAACTTGAAAACAAACCAGAGGTAACTTGTTTCATTTAAATTCTAAAGTCAACAGTTGTTTAATTGCAAAAGTAGAAGCTAGTTGGCTTTGGCATCGAAGATTTTGTCATGTAAATTTTGATAACATTGTAAGAGTCAGTAAGTCCAAATCAGTAAGAGGTTTTCCATAGTTGGATAAACCGGTGAATGCTTTGTGCAAGGAATGTTAGTTAGGGAAAATGACATCCTCAACCTTCAAGAGAAAATCTTTCTCAGCTGAACATTTGCTAGATTTGGTTTATACCAACCTTTCTAGACCAATGAGGACTAGGAGTATTCAAGGTGATCGGTACGTCATGATATTTACCGATGACTATTCAAGGATGATGTGGGTCACATTCTTGAAAGACAAGGCAAAATCTTTTATAATTTTAAAGCATTCAAAGCTGTAGTTGAAAATGAAAGTGGAAGAAATCTTAAGTGATTAAGAACTGATCAAGGTGGTGAATTTACTTCAGAGAAATTCACTAAATATTGTGTGTTGGCATTTGCATGAAAATTTCATTAATGATATCTTATGTTATCATTGATGTCAATTAACCGGTAATGATATTGTTGATATTGTTGTAATATTTTTCTATAACCGGTAGGAAGAATTTGTGGAGTGAACTAGTACTGGTATATATTGGACAGTTGAACCAGTAACCGGTAAATCCTACCTGTTGTTTTTAATAAACCCTAACCAATTAAGCTTTGTGAATTGGTTATATTGGTTTATGATTTGATGATGAGCGGAAATGATTATGACATGTATGATTATTGTATGAAGACAATTTCAAGTGATTCTGGCGATTTGATGTAACAGTTTTTGTCTAGGGAATGAGCATGTATAATGCATATAATGCAAAGCATGTGATGCGTTACTAAGTTTGATGAATTGGTGATCAAGGAGCGATCAAGGTTTTCTTGATTGATGTGCAGAGATTGCTATGTAATCCAATGGTCATACTTTAACCGACTTGTTTGTAATCTTTATGAGAATTAAGTTTTTGTTGTGTTACCGACCTAATTGATTTGTTTATAAGGCCGATGAAGTTGAGTTGGCAAAGAGTTGGCAAAGATTAGTTGAGTGTGTGGATGTCAAATTGAATTATGTATATGTAGTTTGAGTAAAGGCAGATAGGAGCATGAAAAGAATCTGATCAAGCAAGTGTAGTGCTATTCAGACAAATCAACAAACTCCTGTTTTGATTAAGTAAAAGCGGGTTTTTGAAAGGAACCCAAACCTTTTACAAAGAAGGAAATATCATAAGCACTAGAAAGAACTGTGCCTGATCACTTCAAAAACTAAAATAGATCCCTGCCGAATAAAAAGGGATCACAACACACATTACATAACATTACATTAAAAACCAGAAAAAGATAGCTTTCAGAAAGCAAAATGACAACAAAAAGACAGAAACCAAGACCATTGTCAAGACATAGACATAGATAGATAGATACTTTTCATTATATCCTCAGCATGGACAACCATTTTCTTCATGTTGTCCACCAAAGTCTTTAACTCCTCCATCTCATGACCTTTGATGTCGCCCTTGATCCTAGTATTGGCTCTGGTCCTCTTCTCATGACCTTTTTTGTCTGGTTGTTCCTTGTCACCATCCTTCTCTGTGTTGTTCTCAAATCTATTGATCAAGATGTTCATGTTATCCACTGATACTTTGAGGATCTGGAAGTTTTGTTCTGCAATCTTCTTAACAGTGAGTTCCATCTTATCAATTCTGCTACCTAGATTGTTCATAGCAGTTTCCATCCCTTTCACCTCCTTATTTTCTTCCATCTCTTTAACCTTTTTTTCAGTGGCAATAATTTTACCCGCCATACTTTCAATGACTTCTGCATTATTAATTGCAACTACCAATTCTTTAACATTTTCCATCAGGGTTTTCTTGCCCATCATTGATCTTTTGACAACCATCATATTTTTCTTCAAGTTGTCTATGTCCTTCACCATTGTACCGATGATCTCATAGAAACCCTTTATAGTCGGATTTTCACCAACACAGTCACTAACCTTACCACTTTTGTCCTCTTGATCCTTTTTCTACATACCTTGGGTGTTCAAAACCTTAATGTTGCCCATGTCCGGATTCTCTTCCCCCTCCTTATCCTTTCCCTCATCATTTTTATTCTCCTCTGCCTCCTCATCAGAGTCAATTAGAATTTGGCTAGTATCTTTATTGCTTCCCTTGCTGGTCTTCTTCCTCTGCATTTGCTTTCCTATAACTTTCCCTTTCTTTTTTTTAATGAATTTCTCCTCAAAGGATTCGGCCTCAGACTCTGAAATATCTAAGTCCACCACAATCCTTTTCCTCTTAGCCTTTTTCCTACCTTTTTTACTAGTCTCCTCCAAGTTGCCCTCAGTCTCCAAATCAAAGTTAAAGCCACTGGCTTCACTCTCTGTGTCCTCATCTCTTGTATATTTACCTTTAATATCTTTTTCAATGCATCTCCCTTTAAGAACTTTATAGACAAGAGCCATAAGACCTTGGTGAAGAGCATGGTCACCTTTGGGATATTTCTGAATCTCCTTGATAGTATAGTCCATGGAGCTAGCTAGATAATATGGCAGGCTCACCTTTTCTCCATGGTGGAAATGGTTGAGAAAAACAAAGTGGTGTCCATAGGCTCTAGTAAACCTACCATCCAAAGTAATATAGGTGATAGTAGCGAATAAAACAAACCTCCATGGCCTACATATCCATTTTGGGGAATGATAGGAATTGTGAACTTTCATCATCTTCTTCCTCTCATCATCCATGACAAAGAATTTGTCTGCTGCTTTATCAGAGATGCTACAGTCTGTATAAAATTTCATGCCCTCAGTCATCATCCCCGTAGCTTCAGCAATAATCTCCTCATCTACATTCATCATCTGGGATCTGACCAAGATCTTTCCATTCTTCCAATTCTTAATAAAAATTTTGGTAACTGTAGGATCTTTCCCACTAAGCCTCTCCATAAACACACTCAGACCCCCCTCGTGAAGGATATCCCACACTTACCTGTTCTTCCTCCATTCCGAGCAAGAGGTGGGTTCAAACCTCTTTTTATTTCCTCCAATTTTTCCTTTGCTATCCCTGAATTTCCTTCTCTTGGCTCCAAATATTCTTCTCTGGTTTATGTGGATGCCCTGAAAAAAAGCCCAGAATCTGTGCCAAACAATTATGAAAAGACACTTAAATAAATGCTTATTACCTCCGTAATAACCTTGCTTCGAAATAAGAGGAAGAGGCATTTAGAAATTATAGTTAATAGTGCCACGTTGCCTCGTCTAGATACGGTCCAGATTGAGCAGGGATTTAACTTCACATGTGAGCTCACTCTCACCATAAGTAGTAATGATATCTTCTGTTTGGCATGCCAGGTTGGCTGCCCAGTCTGCGCATGAATTTGCTTCCCTATACATGTGTGAAAACACACATTTCTAATTCTTCACTAATTTTCTTAGCTGCTTTGATGGCATTTCTTATTGACCAAGAAGGCATGAACTTCTTATTCAAACAATTGATTATATTCAATGAATCTCCTTCACACTAGACTCTGGTGCAGTTGGCTTTCTTAGCAAGGACCATCCCATGGTATGCAGCCATAGCCTCAACTACATGATTTGTCTGATTTCCTATGGGTATGCATTTTATAATTTTGCATTTTCCCCATTCATCCCTAAGGACCACCCCACATCCTGTAATACTAGGTTTACCCTTTGATGCATGGTCAAAGTTTATTTTCATCCATCCATTGGGTGGGCTAACCCATATCACACCCTCTCTAGGATTGTTCTGAAAGTGTTATTGACCTTTTAATCTCCACTTCTTGAAGATTGTTTGATCATCCTTGTCTTGAGGGTTAGCAATACCACCTATTATATTCATATTTTCCACTATATTTCTTTTGATTTTCTCAAACACAATTTAAGCCTTAGACACCTTCTCTCTGAAAACTCTTTCGTTTCTCTCTTTCCATATACCCCAGCACATATGGGGTAAATCTAATTTCCACAACAAAATAGTAAACTTGTTCCTTGATGGATGATGCCAAGAGTTAAAAACCTCTTGAACTGACTCGAGGAAACTCCAACTGATTTTGAAGTGATCCAGACATCTTCCCCAGACATCAATAGAGAAAGGGTAGTGAAAGAACAGGTGGTTGATAGTCTCCTCACTCTGCATGCAAAGAAAACAAACACTAGGCATACACATAACTCTTTTTATGAGGCTCTCAATAGTTAGAATTTTATCTTGAAGGGTTGTCCAGAAAAAACTCCTATTGTTTTCTAACAATTATAGCAGAATTGAAATCCCCTAATCTGGTAAGCTCTAACAAGCTTGGTACTATTCAAATCATCTAATAAGGTGATCCATTAGCTTGGATTTTCAAATCCTCTACCAAGGTTACTCCTTACAAGGTATTGCTTCTAACAAGGCATTATAGTCAATCCCTTAACCGAGTGGTTCCTAACAGGATTAGTTCTTAACAGGACTTTTGTAAAGCTTTAACAGGCTAGGCTCCTAACAGGGTGAACTTCAGAAGAGTTCAGATAGTTATCTTGTGAATCTCATCTCACCATGTTTTTTCCCATTTGGGTTTCCACATCAAAAATATTTGTGTCAAGTGGTGAATGTTTTTGTGGTTACGTTCTTATGGTTGATTTGCTTAACTACTTAACTACTTTGATAAGTTATGATAACTAGAAGCATTAAGAAATGAAGTCTGTTCACATATGAAAAGCATTTGGATGTTTATGAGTTTGAAGTTGTTTACTGTTAATTTGTTGTAATAGTCAACTAGTTTATCTTATGAGTTTTTATCTTGACAGTGGTATTACATTGATAGTTCTAAGTTTACTTTGAGAGATTGATTTTTGAGATTGGTGAAGTTTGTATTAGTTTTTCTATCTACTGATTCACCCCCCCCCCCTCTAAGTAGTTGACCAGATACTTATTATTTCATCATACCATCAATGTGAAGACAATGGAATTAAGAGGCATCTTTCTACACCAAGGACACCACAACAGAATGGTATTGCAGAAAGGAACAACCGGTTAGTAGTTGAAGTTGATAGGACTATGCTAATTCAAGGAGGTGTAGCTAAGACATTCTGGACAAAAGTTGTTAGCATAGTTGTTTATACAATGAACTAGATACTGGTTAAAAGAGGTAAGGACAAAACTCCCTATGAGTACTGGTATGGTAGATCACCAAATGTCAGTTCAAATTTTTGGGTAGCAAATGTTTTATCAAAAGAGGTGATTATATTGGTAAGAGTTTGATGCCAAGAGTGATGAAGGCATATTTCTTGGTTACTCCACCAAGAGAAAATCTTACAAATGTTACAACAACAAAACTAAGAAGATCATTGAAAGTGTAAATGTCTAAGTTGATGAGTTTCCTAAAAGTTTAGGTGAAACCAGCAAGGAGAAGGAAGAAGAAGAACCTTACACACTATTTTTGGAACCGAAATCAGTGAAGCCAAAAGTTGGAGAAAAGAACAGAGAAGCCCTAGTTCAATCAGAACAAGAAGGTCCAACAGAAGATGAAGAAAGTGAAGAAGAAGAAGAACCTGAAAAACAAGATCATGTTATTCCAAGGTATGTTAGACTCAATCATAGCCCTGGTCAGATTATTGGAGACAAGAATGCAAGTGTGCTAACTCAAACAAGGCTTATGGAGAACTCTTGTATGATCTCCACCATTAAGCTTAGAACTACAAAAGAAGCCTTTGCAGATAAAGAATGGATCAAGGCAATGGAAGAAGAAATTGACCATATAGAGAAGAACAATACATGGTCATTGGTACCTAGACCAAAGAACATGAATGTAATAGGTACAAAATGGGTATTCAAAAAAAAAAAAGAATGAAGATGGAGTAGTGGTCAGAAATAAAGCCAGACTGGTATACAAAGGATATGTATAAGAAGAAGGTGAAGACTAGCGAGACATTTGCACCAATTGAAAGATTGGAAGGAGTAAGGACTCTACTTGCATTTGCAGCATACAAAGGATTCAACGTATATCAGATAGATGTGAAATCAACATTCCTAAATGGAATATTGGAAGAGGAAGTCTATATTGAACAACCAGATGGTTATGCTTTAACTATAGAAAAGGACATGGTGTACAAATTACATAAGGATTTATATGGATTGAAGCAAGCACCAAGAGCATGGTATGAAATATTACACTCTCACTTAGTGAAGATAGGTTTTCAAAGAACCAATGAAGACAGTAACCTATATCTCAAGACAGAAGGAGATAAGATACTGGTAAGTGAGGTATTTGTGGATGATATCATTTTTGGAGGAAATGATGATATGTGTCATGATTTTGCTAATGAAATGAAGAATGCGTTTGAGATGTCACTGGTAGGTGAGATAACAAAATTCATAGGTTTTCAAATCCAACAGATGAAGGAAGGTATTTTTATCACATAGTCCAAATATGTGAAATAAGTGTTGAAGACTTTTGGAATGGGAGAGTGTAAACCAATTGGAACACCAATGGTTATAGGCTGTAAATTGTCTAAGGAAGATGATTTTGCATCAGTTGATGAAAACGAGTACAGGTCCATGATAGGTAAACTACATTATGTTGTCCACAGCAGACCAAACATTTCTCATGCAGTAGGATTGGTTGCCAGATTTTAGAAAAGTTCGAAAGAGACACACATGGTTGCAACCAAAAAAAAATTTAGATACTTGAAAGACATAATTGATTATGGATTATAGTATCCATATGCAGGAAACTTTGATTTAAAAGTCTATATAGATGTATATTGGGCAGACAATATTGATGATAGGAAGAGTACAACCAGAGGAGCATTTTTTCTTGGAGGCAAACTAGTATCTTGGAGCAGCAAGAAAAAAAGTTGTATCTCTCAATCAACAACAGAAGTTGAATATGTTGCAGCTTATATGAATTGTACCCAGGCAGTTTGGATGAAATACATTTTGGAAGGTTTCAAGTTAAAGATATCAGAACCGGTAAGAATTTTTTGTGATAACACAAGTACTATAAACATTTCTAAGAACCCGGTGTTGCATGCTAGGACAAAGCATATTGAGTTGAAGTATCATTTCTTGAGAGAGAAAGTGCAAAGTAAAGATGTGTCACTAGAACATGTATCTACTAAAGAACAACTAGCAGATATCTTTACTAAACCTCTACCTAAGGCTACATTTGAGTATCTTAGAGGTAAGTTAGGGGTTGTACCCCTACATGAAGTCAATTAAGCAGATGGGGAAGCCATCAATCCTGGAGCCTATTGAAAATCTTGAAGCAAGATTGGTGAAGTGTGGAGATACTCTATAGGGGGAGCAACTAGTTGTAGATCAGTGAAGCATGGATGAGAACCAAAATGGTTTACCTTTACTTCGACATTGTTGTCAAAGGGGGAGAAGAATTGTATATGATTGATAGCTAGTTACCAACTGAAGACATAAAGATACAGTTGAAGGAGAGTATATAAAAAAATGCAAACCAGGATTCCTATACCTATGTATATTCTTTACTCTCAATCATCACAATCAATGGGTATTGATATTTGTATTTTCATCAATGCCAAAGGGGGAGATTATTGGCATTATATGCAGATTGTATTGATGAAGTATAGTGTTGTCATTGATGTCAATAATAACCGGTAATGAAGATGTATTGCAACCGGTAATGATGCAGTAAAGCAACCAGTAGTAAAGCAGTGAAGGTAACCGATATTATTATTGAAGTAGAGAGATTAACCGGTAACCCTAACCTGTTGATAAGAAGAATCCTAACTGATGGAGCTTGGAAAATTGGTTCTGATGATCTATGATCGAATGGTGATCAGAGATGAAGATTCCATATAAGCATGATGCACGTGATGAGTTTCAAAGTGGATTTGGTGTGTAGAGATAACTGTTTATCTTGGGAATGATCAAATGCATAGCATGAATTAAAAAACACATGATGAGCTATATGATCCAATGTGCGGTGATCTAGGAGCGGTTGAAGTTGTATAGAACAATGTGTAGTTGATTTCTATGTAATCTAATGGTCAAGATTGAACCGATATGTTTGTAATCTCTATGAGATTTGTAGGTTTTGTGTTGTGTTACCGACCTATTGTATTTTCTTATAAGGTCGATGATTTTTTTCAATGTTGTGTTAGCAAATTTGGTTAAATGTGGAAGAGTGATTGTTGTCAAATGAGGAGGTGTGTCTGCATAATGTTGTGAAGGCAGATCTGTTATTTCCAGATCAACAAAGAACCTATTGTTCTCTAACCATTACAACAATTAAATCCCTTAACCGGGTAAGCTTTAACAGGATTCTTGTTGAAATCCTCTAACAAGGTGATCCATTAGCTTGGATTTGAAATCCTCCACCAAGGTTACCTCTAACGGGTTATTACCTTTAATAGGGTATTGTAGTCAACCCCTTAACTAGGTGGTCCTTAATCGGATTTGTTCTTAACATGACATTATTGTATAAGCTTCTAACAAGGCTTGGCTCATAACATGGCAAACTTCAGAAGAGTTAAAAATAATTGTGGGTATTCATCCCCACCATGATTTTTCCCATTTGGGTTTCCATGTGAAAAATCATTGTGTCAAGTGGTGAATGATTTTGTGGATGTGTTTTGATATGGTTGATATGAATAACTGGTAAATCCACTTAAATATGTTTAGATGACCGAAAATGATCTGAAATGTACTATTACTGATATTAATGAAGTGGTTTAATGTTTTTGGTTAAATGGTATTTGAGTTTCAGATCTGTTGCATTGTATCATTGATGGTTTGGTCAACCAGTAAAGTTTGACAATGTAGTTGCAGTTTTGGATACAATGACTAAACCAGTTAGTTTAGTGAGTTGATCCAGAGTTGAAAGTTTGTTTGGTGAAATTTTAGTTTATTTTCTATCTATTGATTCACCCCCCTCTTAGTAGTTAACCAGATCCTTATATTTTCATCATATTATCATTGTCATCTTGGATCATTCTTTGTAAATATTGGACCTTATATGGTTAGTTGTATTATTTGTTATGTATGCCTTCATGGAAAGATGTAATTTCAATGTAAATATTATGTATTCTTATGAGACTTAGTGATTAAGTGCAATGTAATATTATTTCAATCTTGAAATGTAAAAGAAATGTATTGATGAGAATTAGATGGTTAAATGTATATCTTTTATTAGTATCACTGTTGTAATGTAATGGAAAGAATCCTCATGAATGAAACATAGAAATGTTAATGATATGACATGCAATTGAATGAAATAATTATTGTATAGTGTAATTGTGTCTTTATGATTAAATCATCTTAAGTGGGTTGATTAACCTTAAGCAATGTTTAGTTTAATTAAGTAAACCATGTTGGGAAACCCTTTAGGAGTTTAAGTTAAGTATTTTGTTTGTGCAAATTAATTGTAATGGTATCTTAATGCATCATTTAGTTTATTAAAGTTTAAAAAAAAAATTATTTACTCATTTCAAGTGCTTTAGTTTAATCCCTTCAGGGTTTCTTGGTGGGGCGTTACACATATTACATGTTGCTTGAGAATATACATATTCCCATGATGGGATGATTACATAAGTTTGGAGCATAATGAAATTCTTCAATCTTCTCACGACCCCCCTTGAACATTATGTGGAAAGAGCCAAAACCCAATGGGTGCGAATGTCATTCCACCCAACCATGTGGTACCATAAGGTCCACCCCCCATGCTAGGACGTATTAGGTAGACCCACAAGGCAGAAACAAACATACAAGGGTACCAACATGACTCACAAGAGCACCATCAAATTATACGCACAAGAGGTTCACAAGAGATTCAACCAGACATAAGACACCTGAGGCTCACAAGAGTAACATCACAGGAGACACAAAAGTAAAACAACCAACTTCTAGAGGCCCAAAGCAATCCACCGAAGGATTAAAAACATAAGTTAACCAACCATTTCCAGAGGCTCAAAGCAATCCACGGAAGGAAAAAAGATGTAAGTTACCACTAGGTAGCAATAGGGAAGAGTGTCATCACTAAGTTGTCATGAGTTACCCTAATAGGTCTTCATTGGATCTCAGCCCCCATCCTAGGTTACATTGGTGACCTCTCCCAACCCCCAAACCCCATACAAACACTAGTGGACCACACTAACCTCTCGAAGGGACAAGATTGGTGGACACCATTCCAGACATTCTCTACTTACCCCAAACCTATACAAGCATTTGTGGGCAAAAGAGGCAACAATTTATCTTTATAAATGTGATCTAACTACCCACCCAAGTTCATTAATTAGTTTTTCACTTGATTACCAAATTTTCATTAAGTTACCCTGTCGACCACTTTGGATCCGGACCCTCAATGAAAGCCACTCCCCCTTGTCATGCACCCATGAATCAAAATAAATCACAAGACCATGACACCCAAAACATGAGGTGACAAGGTTCAACCATAGCAAGGCTTAGCCCACTTGCAAGAAAATGATAACAATAAAGATGGTTCAATGCAACAACAAACAATAGAAGCCATGCAAGACACCAATATCACAACATTCGATGAAGGGATACCATACACAGAAAGAAACTCAACCATTAGTCTAGCCTCTGGAATCTAAAAACATCAAACAACATGTCGATGGATTTACAATGAAAGACAAGATCTGAAAGCAAAAGAAAGGTCTCATGAAGCCAAATACAAGAGAGTTCATTCAAATCTACCAAAGAAACCATAACAACACATAAACATCAAAAAGCTCCAAATCAACATTGATTCCATAAATCCATTAGCTCATTTTACTGACATCATATTATCTCACAAACATTGTAATCCAATCCTAAAAATTTGCTTTCATTATATTTGATCAATTGTACATAAAATGGAGATTACCCAAGTTCATAAGAAAACATATGCATTTAAATAGTTATAAGAAGAACTTAACCACATGATTAGTAAATAACAATAAGAGATAACACAAGAATAAACCTAAATACATTTACTTTCTCAAGAATATATCTAATTTCTAAATATATATAATATAAACAAAACTTTATTTATTTATAAACACAAACTGTATTAAATTTTAGGCAGACAACAAAATGATATCCCACAGACTGAGGAGTAGTGCCCCCATAGCCATGGAGAGGCCCACAGATTGTGGGTGAGGCTCCCCATAGCCGTGGGAACCCATAGATTGTGGGTAGAGCTTGTTGGCAACAATAATGATGGAAAACTGAGAGGGGGTGGGGTGAGTCAATTTTCACTAGATTATCAAACTTAACTTCAAATGCAAA
The DNA here is from genome assembly GCF_030272615.1 of Cryptomeria japonica. NCBI lineage: Eukaryota > Viridiplantae > Streptophyta > Pinopsida > Cupressales > Cupressaceae > Cryptomeria > Cryptomeria japonica. The sequence goes on along the minus strand of NC_081413.1, from coordinate 367,446,395 downwards.
TCAGATTAACTGCAGCAATAACAAAGATAAGAAAATTGATATCACAACACACAATACCAAGATTTTGATGTGGAAAACCCAGTTAAGGGAAAAACCACAGTGGGAACCTACTCATAATTAGATCATAATCTTCAGTAGGATGTGTAAATATTATAATGGGGAATGCACATGCATTCAAACTCACTGCCTAGAGCTCACTGCTCAAAATATAATAACCCAGAAGGCTACAACCTTTAGGGAAGGTTCACTACCATACAAGGAAGTCTCACCGACTTACAAAATATTCAGACAACAATCTAAAATTAAATGAATTGAAAGAATATCATCTGCAAATGCTTGATGATAGTTCTAATTAAGCACATTGTCTTCTTTGCAACACTCCAATTTATGCCCAAACATAATGTCAAAGGATGTATTCACTTGTTCACACTTTTACCACTCTCTAATAATGCAAACACAACACCGATACATAATTTACATGACTACATCACCTATTTATACAATTCATCAACCTTGGAAATAAGGTCGGCTAAACCCTCAACTCATAATTATAATGCATCACATGATACAAAGATCGAGTACCATCGAACCAATATAATGATATAGATGATATAACATGGACCTAAATCAAATTCCAAAACACGCAACACCACCGAAAATTATGCCAAGATCAACTGCAACACGCTAGACCACCAAGAATACTGCATAACATGAAGAATATCACTGGATCAACAAAATCACTAATACTATGCACAATGATCAATGTGAACCACCAAAACAAATAGGACACAATCAAGAAACACCAATAGGCACATTAGAACCATCCACAATAGCTTTACCAACACCAGTTATCAAATCTACATCGATCAACTCTTGAAACTCAAGAACACTCAAACAACAAGAACTCGGACTAGAAAGATAGTTTGTAGATACACATATGAAATATAGATACACATGAACATCCCAAACAATCTCCCAAAATCATAGCTCAAGATCTGATCACACCGTAATATAACAGAGGAAATACCAAACTCTGCAAAGCACTGATCAGAAAAACCAAACTGCAAACCGGATCATATGATATGATCAATTAAGCTTCCAGATCACTAAAACCAATATAGAAAGATATAATGATACAAGGAATATTCCATATACTGAACCATGATCCCAATAAACAAATATGCAACCACCAGAGCAATAAATCACAGGAATATGTTGTCATCAATGACAACAACATATCCTAGCAGCTTGATACAGAGCCCTCCTTTTTACCTGCCAAACAACTCCAAATGTATGAAATTGACCCCCTAGAACATGAATGAGATCCTATCAAGGAAATGCTCTACAAATTTAGTACAATCTTCTCACCATCTCCGAGACCCTTGCTTACTCAATTAGGGGTATCTTGTTACAACACACTCCATGATACCTCCAAGGGTTATAAATCATTTGCACACTGGGTTTGGGTCATAAAAAACTCCCTAAGGTTAGACAAAGCATCGGTTGCAAGAATACATGCTCATTCCTTAAGAAACTCACTCAATTTGGCCTAGTTGCTTGTAGCCCTGTTTAGCAGGTAAAGGGACCTTAAGTTCAGATTTTCCCAAACACGTTGGCAAAAAAATTATGGATTAAAACACCCTTTTGGAAGTTATAAAATTCCCCAAAAGGGAGGGTCAAGGTCTGGAAAATAAAGGTCTTTGCCAGTAGGAATATGACTGTCCTAAAAGGGCTAATTAGGCCACTTTTGTGAAGAAACTATGCTCATATGAATGAACCAGTGGATTAAAATCCCATGGGAATGTTGGGAAACATAAATCAATAGGGATTCTAGGGTTACATGCCTAGAAGCATCATCATTTGCATACAAGGTACTTTTGTTTGTTCAAGGTCTAGGTAGCCACATAGAGATGTCTACCTAGGGTCACTTCAAACACTTCTCTCCCTTGCTCCCCCTATAAAAAACTCTTGGAAATATAAAATAAATTGATCATACTTTCCTTTAACCAAATCCCATGAGCCTCAGATTGGTAAAGTGCAAGATATGGCCATGAAGGAGGAAAAACCCAAGGTAAACCCTGGTTTTTCGGGTACCTACAACAAAACTTGAATATTAGGAGAAACACACATAATCAAGACTCCAAATCAAAACAAAACTAGAGTAAACTCTCCTCTCAAATCAATTCACATCACCAAAAACTCTAGAATTGTAGGAAAACTCATAATTATATTAGTTTGTTTGCATCAAAACTCTTCTCCGTACAATCACCCCTTGGAAATTGGATCCATGAGGTGTATAAACCATTCCTCAACTGCTCTCAACCAAAAATCAAGAGGTTAGAGCTGTTGGATAAGTTTCAAATTACAAAATGCAAAAAGTGCATAAAAGTTGCTCATGACAACTTTTGACAACTTTTGCAAAAGTTGTTAAAATGTCATCTTTAGCCTCCTAATGCATTGGGTAAAGTTCAACCCCTCCTAAAACATCTTAAAACACTTAAAACCAACACATTGGATCCCCTATTGTCCAAAATTCCTAATTGGCTAAGAGAAATGACAAAATAGGAGTTTGGCTCACAAGATGGGGTTCATTATTACAAACATATAATGCATGATTGAAAACCTATATAAAACATCCTAAAGACATTGTTAATGCCTTATCCTCCCTTATCAGAGTTTGACTTGTCATATTGAAGGGTTTGATGAGGTGCTCCTGCACCACAGTTGCTTCTCCCACGGCATGGGTGAAGCCCCACTCAACCACAAAATTTAAAAATAAAACAAAAACATAAATTTATATATGTACTTACATGTTAATAGCATAAACAATAATATATATATATATATATATATATATATATATATATATATATATATATATATATATTGAAACCAACAAACATGATTCACAACATACATCTCAAGTATGAAAAGCATAAGTAATCAAAATCACGATTCCAAAAGTACATATTCAACATAACAATTTTTTCCAACCCCCATTTTTTCAAATTTAAAATTCACTACACCAAGGTTCAGATGATATCAATTTTTTTAATTTAAAGGAAGAATTTCGGAAAGATAAAATGCATGTACACAAAGGTTTCCAATCCCCTGCCCAGAAACACATCCTTGGAAAAGATTATTGTAGAAGACCACTAATTCCAAAAACTAGCACCCATAGCAACCAAAGAAGAAAACCAGAGCCCCCTGATTTCAATCTCTACTAAAATCTACCTTGACGAGAGCTTCCTCCAAAATCCAGCCAAGAAACAAAAAAAACCCCAATTCCATTAACAATCCCTTCCCAATTTTTTTTTGAAAACCCCCAAAACCAGAGAAATACATTTGCAGAGAAAACTTCACAGCAAGCCTCCCTTTTCCAAAATCCAGTCCATAATAATAATCCCCGTTTACAAATAGTAACCCCCATAATAAATTGAATGCAAAGAATCTTATTAATTAATTCTATTATTTACTTTATTTCTTTGTAACTCCCCACACAAAATTCAATGAATTTAACTTTAAAACCACTGAATAATAATTATGTTACTAATGGATTATTTCATGAAGATAATTACAACACTCCAATAAAAAATTAATCTCCTTTTAAATAACAAAATAAATATTTAATTTCCCTTAATAAATAACCATTTCAAAATTATTAAATAATTTAAATCTTTAAGTTCCACAATTTCAATTTATTAATTAATTAATCAGTGACATTCAAATATCATTGAAAAAATGATGTTAATATTTCTCACAAAATATTAGATAATTATAAAACTATACGCAGGAGCAACAAACTACGACAAATCAAAACACAGAGGACCAACAGAGCTAACGACTGACATGACTAGACAAACAACATACCATGATAATTGACATAGGTCTCATTCCATAGGAACATTGGTATGACGGGATTTGACTGATAACTCCGGTTTTCCACTTTACCATTGGGTCATAGAGCACACTCAGACCCGAAGATTCGGGTAGAGTCGATGCTTGGTACCTACAATCATACATCATCAAGAGATATACATACAAATATCCAACATGAACAGGCACACCAATAGAGTCATGACAGTCTGTGTCCCTCTAAAGTGGGTGATGGAAGATCATCCCCTCACACCCTATACAGACTCATACCCATACAAGAAGATGAACACAAGAAATATTTCACACATAAAGAAGATATGTCAATCCAAGGTTAGTATATATGCATATAATCCAACATCTAACCATCCTTCAAGATAAATTGCATAACTAGCATGACAAAAACCATCACATAGGAGAGTATCATCTAGTCGCATAAACCACTGAAGAAAACAACTAGAGTCAAACTAATTTAGACGGAGTCTGATTGAGGGAGGGGCACTACATGCTCCCCCCTAAGATTTGACTTACTTATGGAAGTCATAAGGCTAAGGTAGGAACAACAAGAACACGTTACTCATAACACATATATAAAATAATCCAAAAGGTCACCATTCCACAAATATTCTCATAGAACATTAATTTTCTACTGAATTTTGTATCCAAAAGTAGACATGTCATAATGTAAAATATCAAAATTTACTCTTTTCAAGATGAGTACACTTCCTTAACATCTATATGCATCATTAAAATGATAGACATACACGTAATTCAACATCCCAACATACTCTTCTTTCTACACACCAGGGCAAACAAAACATGCTTTCAGATTAAGTTTTTCAATTTCAGTCATAACTACTATACCATTTATCATCTAAGGTCCATGACGCATACACATGAGAGAAGAAGAGAGTTCATAGTTCATATGGCATATCACATCAACACCAACTCCAATCATAAAAGCACAAAGAAATCTCAATCTAAGAGAGGTGATGAACATAAACACATACATTAACCATCTGATGCCAACTTAATTCAAAGATAATTCATGTCTTTAGGCACCCCAAAACACACATCAAACAATAAGTTCATAGATCATTAAGTTTATCACATGCATTAAATTAATTCTACTTACTCCCATTCACACTTCTTCCTATTATATCTTATGATCTGAAAGGTTACAAATGATCTTCATCATAGAGAATTCACTTTTATTTCCTTATATTACTATTAAAGCTATCTGATTACCCAACATGCCTAGATCCAATCTCTGTGGTGTTCTCCCATAACACACTATCAGAGGTTCAAGCGAACATGATAGAAGTAACACTTAACACTCAACTAGGAATAGCTAATTCAAACATTCGAAAAAACCACTGGAAACAAAAGAGAAAATAACCCAAGAAACAAATCTGTCAAGCTCAACATTAAACAAAGAAAAGTGTCAAAGATTTTGACAAACTACAACACCAAAAATATGACAAGTGTCATAAATTAAAAGGAAATAAAAGAGAATTTAGTGGTCATCCCTTTCAACAAAAATTTCAAAAGAATAATTCTAACCCCATGATCACAAAACATAAATCATAAGCAAGTCAAGAAATTGTGATCACAACAAAATCTCAACATGAGGTGACTAATTTTGGCCACACTACAGGGAATAACTGCTACACAACACCCAAGATCACATATCCTGAGTGTGTTAAAGAATGTATATTAGACACCTCGGGCTATTAGATTAACTACACATTTTGCTACTAGTATTTTCATTAAATACACATCCTTTACAATTCAAACAAGACAAGAAAGTATCATCATTGCATAATCATTCACTAATCAAACTCAACATTCATATACTTCTCTATAACCATGCAATCATTTTTTTTAAAGCTAAAGATTTCTATCTTTCAAAATAAGGAAAAACCACAAAAGCATATCTTCATGTTCTATATACACATACTACATGCAATGCATACTTTACCTTAATCCACACTCATTCTCTATCACGATCTTTCAAACAACTAAATCATATGAACTACCTAAAGATTTTATGCAAAAAGGTATTCTTCCTACTAACTCTCTTACATGAGATCCTAAATGCAACACAAAGCATTTTATGTCTTCAATGCATATTTAATCATACATTCCTTAATGAAAGCCATAAATTATTCATTAATAAATATTAGATACTTCTATTTAATTTCAAACATATCATTTAGTAGTATCTTTATGAATTCTTAAATATAGATAGAGGGAAGAGGGAAAGAATTTGATAGTCAAAGAATTCATTCATATGCATGTAAACCAACAAAATCACACAGTGATGATTACATTTTCCTATACATATCACCTTTATGGAACTACACTTCATTACACTTCCTATTTAAAAGCATGCAATTTAACCTATCATGACTTTTCATAAAATTAGAGATGTAGCTAGAGGTCCTAATTTTTCCAAGATGAGATCTATATGGATAAAATTTTCTTATGCACAACACCCCTTGCATATACACTCATTACTCTTAATTGTTACACTTACATCCTTAACTATCATTTTTCATTGAATATCAAAATACAAGGAGAAGAAGTGAGAACTATTAGTTAACTAATATATGATAATGCATACACATACAACATGTCTTTGCAAGGTCCATTAAATTCATCGAATGCAAGCACATTATCGTGCTATTCATAACAAAGACATTTATTAAGTTAATCATTCAAAGTACACATAATGGAATCCATAAAGAAAATAATTACAATTCCCTCCAAAACCTACCCCAAAAAACATTTGTACAACCATAACCTCTCCCAACAATCACATACACACTATAATCTTCCAAGCACACATAAGAGTTTCATGAATTCACAAGCATTTTCTCACAACAAGAAAACATACACAAGCCCCAAGTACACAAGATGCAGATAGTTTTAATTTCTATAAAGAAGGAGAAAGGGATAAATTCATCCAATTCATTCATGATTTTGGTACTAAGTCAGATCTGAAACTTATCACAAGCACATTGCCATATCTTTCAAGATTAGAGCAGATCATTATCCAATACAATAAGCTAGTTTACAGAATACCACATCAAATAGGGAGACATATATAATTACTTCTATATTATGAGTAATTGTGGAACTTAAAAGAAATCAAAAGAACATGCATTCACATAACAAGCACTAATATCAAGAAAGTAAGAGCAACAAGTGAATACACACGTAATACTCAAATAGGATCTTCAGATTGAATGGGTAGGAGACACAAAGCACAAAACACCCAAGACTTACAAGGTCCTATACATCAATCCCAAGCATACTGAATATGGACAAGAACATGTTAGAAAGACCAACTAGACTAAGGGCACAAACTTATCCAGAGATCCCAGTGTTGGAACATGGGCTCTGATACCAAGTGTAATGCCTCGTTATGAGGCCCAGAGGACTTAAACAAAATAAACAACAATAAAATACGAATAATTTTTTTTTTTGGAAAGATTGAATTATACACACGCAAAGAGATACATTCAACAAGATAAATAAAGATACACAATTAACAACTAGCAATCTTCCTCAAGGCCCCATAACGATGTAACTCAAGGAAGAACAATATCCAAAAAGACAAACAAGGGACTGATATACAACATCGTTCATTTATAAAGGTACAAGATACATATTACATTGCTTGAGAATATAAATAAGATCATAAAATGATACAATCTCCAAGAGTCCCACAATGGGATGATTACATAAATCTGGAACATAATGAAAGTCTTCAATCTTCTCACGACCCTCCTTGAACATGATGCAGAAAGAGCCAAAACCCAATGGGTGCGAATAGTACTCCACCCGACCATGTGGTACCATAAGGTCCACCCTCCGTGCTAGGAGGTATCAACCAAAACCAAAAGGCAGAAAAAAACATACAAGGGTACCAACATGACGCACAAGAGCACCATCAAACTATATGCACAAGAGGCTCACTAGAGATTCAACCAGACAAAACACACATGAGGCTCACAAGAGTAACATCATAGGAGACACAAAATTAAAACAACCAACTTCCAAAGGCCCAAATCAATCCACAAAAGGATAACAAAACATAAGTTAACCAACCACTTCCAGAAGCTCAAAGCAATCGACGAAAGGACAAAAGATGCAAGTTACCACTAGGTAGCAATAGGGAAGAGTGTCATCACTAGGTTGCCATGAGTTGCCCTTGTAGGTCTTCACTAGGTCTTGACCCCCATCCTAGGTTACCCTGGTGACCTCTCTTGACCCCTGGTTCCCATACAAGCACTAGTGGACCACACCAACCTCTCAAAGGGACAAGATTGGTGGACACCATTCCAGGACTTCTCTACCTACCCCAAACCTATACGAGACTTTGCGGGAAAAAGAGGCAACAATTTATATTTATTAATGTGATCTAACTACCCTCCAGAGTTCATTAATTAGGTTTTCACTTGATTACCAAACTCTCATTGAGTTACCTTGGCGACCACTTTGGGTCCCGACCCCCAATGAAATCCACTCCCCCTTGTCTTGCGCCCAAGAATTAAAATAAATCACAAGGTCGTGACACCCAAAACACGAGGTGGCAAGGCTCCAACCATAGCAAGGCTTAGCCCACTTGCTATAAAATGATAACATTCAGGACGGTTCAATGCAACAAGGAATAATAGAACCCATGCATGACACCAATGTCACAACATTCGATGAAGGGATAACATACAATGAAAGAAACTCAATCATTGGTCTAGCCTCTAGAATCTAAAAAACATTAAACAACATGCCCATGGATTCACAATGAAAGACAAGATCCAAAAGAAAAAGAAAGGTCTCATGAAGCCAAATACAAGAGAGTTCATTCAAATCTACCAAAGAGACCATAAGAACACATAAACATCAAAAAGCTCCAAATCAACATTGATTCCCTAAATCCATTAGCTTATTTTACTGACATCATATTATTTTAGAAACATTGTAATCCATTCCTACAAATTTTATTTCATTATATTTGATCAATTGTACATAAAATGGAGTTTACCCAAGTTCATAAGAAAACATATCTGTTTAAATAGTTCTAAGCAGAGCTTAACCACATGATTAGTAAATAATAATAAGAGATAACACAAGAATAAACCTAAATACATTTACTTTCTCAAGAATATATCTAATTTCTAATTAACTCTATATTTTATAAATTTTCATATATATATATATATTTATATATATATATATAAATTTTCATATATATATATATATATATATATTGCAAACTAATCTTTATACTCAAATCTAAATATCTAATTCAATCCTTTATTCTATCCAAATAATGATTATATAAATGATTCTCTCATTCTACATATATTAAAGCATCCATATTTACATGATATATATATAAACAAAACTTTATATATTTATTTTTTTATAAACACAAACTATATTAAATTTTAGGTAGACAACAAAATGATATCCCAAAGACTAAGGAGTAGTGCCCCCACAACTGTGAAGAGGCCCACGGACTGTGGGTGGGGCTCCCCATAGCTATGGGAACCCATAGACTATGGGTAGAGCCCCCCCCATATTCGTGGGTGCTTCCATGGTGTGGGTGAAGCCCCAAGCAACCACAAAACTTTAAAATAAAAAAAACTTAAATTTATATATGTACTTACATGTTAATAGTATAAATGATAATATATATATATATATACTGAAACCAACAAACATGATTCACATCATACATCTCAGGTATGAAAAGCATAAGTAATCAAAATCATGATTCCAAAAGTACAGATTCAACATTACAATTTGTTCCAACACCCATTTTTTTAAAATTTAAAACTCATTTAAAATTTATTACACCAAGATTTAGATGATATCAATTTTTTTAATTTTAAGGAAGATTTTCAGAAAGATAAAATGCATGTACACAAAGGTTTCCAATCCCCTACATAGAAACACACTCCTATAAAAGATTATTGTAGAAGAGCCACCAATTCCAAAAACCTGCACCCGTAACAACTAGAGAAGAAAATTAGAACCCCCAAATTTCACTCTCTGCTAAAATCTACCTTGACGAGAGCTTCCTCCAAAATCCAGCCAAGAAACAAAAAAAAACCCAATTCCATTCACAAATCCCTTCCCAATTTTTTTTTTGAAAAACCCCATAATGAGAGAAATACATTTGGAAAGAAATCTTCATGGAAAGCCTCCCTTTTCCAAAAATCCAGTCCATAATAATAATAAACCCCCTTTACAAATAGTAACCTCCACAATAAATTGCATGCAAAAATCTTATTAATTAATTATATTATTTACTTTATTTCTTTGTAATTCCCCACATGAAATTCAATGAATTAAATTTTAAAACCATAGAATAATAATTATGTTACTAATGGATTTTTTCATGAAGATAATTACAACACTCCAATAAAAATTTAATCTCCTTTTAAATAACAAAATAAATCACGTCTTGTATCTCCTCGGCTAGATTCTCGGTTCTTGTTAATGGGTCCCCTTGTGGCTTCTTCCACTCTTCTAGGGGTCTGAGGCAAGGGGATTCGTTGTCCCCTTTCTTGTTTATATTATTAGTTGAAGCTTTGAGTTGAGCAATTAGATCAGTTCAAGTGAATGGATTATGGCAGGGTATCAAAATTCAAAACATTGATCAGAGGATTTCCCATTGCCTTTTTGCTGATGACACCCTTTTGTTTGGTAGTGCATCTTTGAAGGAGGCTAGAGTCATAGATCAAGTGGTTAGGAATTATGTTTCATTTTTGGGTCAAAAGGTCAATAAGGAAAAATCTAAGATTTTCTTCTTAAACACTCACTCTTTGATTCAGGATAAGCTTCAAAAGTTTTGGGGTTTCCAACTTGGGGATTTCCCTTGCAGCTACCTTGGGATCCCCTTTTTTGTTAAAAAGGATAAGGTGAGTTTTTGGGACAAATTAGTTTCAGGGGTTTCAAATAAAATTTTGTCATGGAACCATAAATGGCTCACCATGGCTGGGAAAATTGTTCTGATTAAGTCTATGTTGAATGCGGTGCCAATCTATTTATTGTCAATTCTAAAAGCTCCAAAGGTTGTCCTTGTCAGTTTAAAGGATACTCTGAGATATTTTCTTTGGAATAATAATAAGGATGGGAAAAATAGGATCCCCTTGTTAGCCTAGGATAAGGTTTGTCTTCCTAAAGAGCTTGGGGGGTCTGGAATTCGAACTCTGGAGAATCAGAATCTGGCTCTGGGGGCTAACCTAGTGTGGAAATTGTATGATAAACCAGATTCCCTTTGGGCTAGGATCATGTTTGCCAAGTATCTTCATAATGGAGCTAGGGAATCTATTTTTCACACCTCAATTTTGCCCCGGGGGTCAGCTATTTGGAATTTTATGGGGAAATGCAGAAGCGTCTTGTTGCTGCATCTTTCTTGGGTTGTGCATAATGGTAGTAAAGTTAGATTTTGGGATGATTCTTGGAATGGCTGAATTATCCTTCGGATTCCATTAGAGACTGGACCCCTTTAAAATCAATCCTTCTGGAAAAATGGGGTTTTTTTTTGTCTGATTATTTTGATGTTGTACATAATGGGCATGTGAAGGTGGCTAAATGGAAATCGATTGATTTTCTATTTGTTAAATCCAACCTGAAAGCATATTTTTGTACTATCCTCAAAGATAGAATTATCATCTTGTCTGAGAGGGAAGATGAGTTTATTTGGACTAAGAACACATCTAGCAAGTACTCAGTGAAAGATGGATATAATTCCCTTATGCTGGCTAAGGACCTTTCTTCTTGGCCTTATAAATTATTTTGGCATCCAGCTTGTCTCCCAAAGGCTGGAGCATTTGCTTGGTTTGTTGTTCAAGACAGGGTTCTTACTGGGATGAGACTAGATAGGATGGATTTGTCTATTGTTTTCCCTTGTGTTTTGTGCAATAAGAATTTGGAATCGTCCTCTCACATGTTCCTTCATTGTGACTTTGCTTTTGGTTGTTGGCAATGGCTATTTGAGAAACTAGGTATGTCCTTTGTTATTAGCAATGACCTTCTCTCCCATTTTAGAGCATGGCCTATCTTGTTCTCCTCATCCTTTTATGCCCGCCTCTGGCTCATATCTCCATCAATTATCATTTGGAACATATGGTTAGAAAGAAACAATAGGATTTTTAGAAAGGTATCTGCTTCACTTTCTGACATCTTAGTCAAGATAGAGTCTTCTATCTCGGAGGTGGCTTTGTCATATATTCATAAGAATTTGGAAAATCTAACATATTTCTCTCATTGGGATGGCATGATTACAAATACATGGAAATCTCTTTCTGCCATCCCTTCTCATGGGTCTGTTGCAAGAGGTCTGGCTACTAGGAATAAGAGACTTGCTACTAGATGGGATCCTCCTCCTCTGGGTCATTTCAAGCTTCATTTTGATGGGGCTTCTAGGGGTAATTCAGGTTTGGCTGGGGCCGGTATGGCCATTTTTTACCACAATGCAGTCCTTATAGTTGCTCAATGTCATGCTCTTGGGTCTCAGTCAAACAATTTTGCTGAATGTAAATCTTTGTCCCTTGGGATTGATTTGGCTATTTCCTTAGGGATTAAAAATCTTTTGATTCAAAGGGATTCAATTGTCATCATTCAAAGTGTTTTGGGCTGTAAGAGTAATTGTTGGCACTTGAAGTACATAATAGATCATATTTTGGAGAAATTGTCCTTCTTTGATACTTTCTCATTATCTCATTGTTTTAGAGAGTTGAATAAACTGGCAGATTTTCTGGCTAATATGGCTATTGACTCTGTTGCACATCATAAGAGTGTGGAGGTGTGTGATATCCCTCAAGACATTCTTCTTGGGTGTTTGATCCAACCCAAAGGTTAAGGTACTTATCTTGTGCTATTTTTTTCCATTTTCTCTTGAGGTATACATATTATCCTCTTCTCTGATCAGATTGTATTTGTACCACATGTGTTGATAGGAGGTTTTTATGTTTCTATTTGCATATGGTGTATTCTTACAATTTTGCATTTGGGCTAGATGATAATGTGTGTATCTCATGAGGTGTGGGCAGGTAAACTACAGTTTGCATCTCATCCTAAAAGCTAATTTTTAATCTGATGAGGTTTGGGCTCTATGCTTCTTTTTCTAACAATGGGTTCAAGGAATTTTTATGTCAAATTATCTATCTCGATTACTTCTTGAGGTATACATGTTATCTTCCTCTCAGTTCAGATTCTATTTGCATCACATGTGTAAATAGGTGGCTTATGTCATTATTTACATATGTTGTGTTCTTAAAATTTGTTTTTGAACTAGATGATGGGGTGTATATTCCATGTGGTATGGTTAAAAGGGAATTTGCAGTTTTTTGCAATATGCATGTTAATCTAAAAGGTTTAATTGTTTCTCTATCGAAGGTCGAGGAGAGGTTTTCCTTATGATTATGTACAAGGCAGTGGGATGCATTGTATAGGCCGTTATCTGATATTGATACGACATTTTGTCTTTGAGTACTTGGCATTGATAACGACATTTATAGGGTGGTGGCATGTGTGATCTATGCAATCTTTATTTTCAGTCCTTTATAAGATTTGGCATGCTTATAACTTTTTAACATTTGGTACGTTCCTGAGTTTTTATTACTTGATGTAAGTACCATATCACTAGCCGCCTTGTGTATGTTCAACCTTGTCAGAATTGGCTTATGGGATAATCATATTTGAAGGTGGCGTCCTTTCTTGTGGGAGATGCATTTATGGGTTTTAGTGTAAGGGTTATTAATTCATGTGAATTGTTCCAATCAAACAAGCTTGCAATGGATATTTTGCAATGTCTTTATGGAAAATTAAGGATTGCTTTTCAACTATGTTATCTTATGCTATTGTCAAAGCAGTTTATGTTATGTATTTTGTGGCTTTTTTGGAGCCCTTCCTACTGCAAATGTCTTCTTCTCTACCCATTGGTGTTTATAGAGTGGATTTAGAATCCCGATCATTGAGGGAAGAAAATGAGGACAATTCTGTCAAGCTTGGTAAGGTTTTTAACTTGTTTACTCCTGCGGTGGATTTTGAATTCTATACGATTTTGGGATGTCGGTGGTTGCAAGTTTGTCCTCAAGTTTCTTATGTTGAGCTTCTCTCACGCTTTGTTACTATTTTCTTTGATGTTTTACTTGATATGGACTTGGTCCGCCTCTTGGTGTCCACGTTTATTTTTCTGTCAATATGCAATTAGGCATTGGTTTCTCCTACATTGGCTGGTTATCGATTTGATATGGGGTCTTTTTACTATGGTGGCTTTCTCCCTCGTCATGAGCTTATGGCTAATGGCTGGTCTAGCCAATTACTACATGAATTACGAATGGGTTTGATATGTTATTCCATGGAAGACACTCAGGCCTCTATGGATTTTTTGTTGTATTTGGCTCCTGATCAGTATGTGGATAAAGCTTGGGTTGTCTTTCAGGCATTACATTCGTTAATCACTCTGGGTTTTTTGGGCTCTGCTCCTGCTTGTTTGGCTTTTCCTTTGAGGGTTATTCCACCTCTGACCTCACCTCATGAACCTCCAGAAGAGAGCTCTAGTTCCTAATTTTTGGATAACTAATTATGTTCTTTTTGTAGCTGGTGGAATATTTTTTTGCAGGATTGAAGGTTCTATGACTTCTATTTTGCTTGGTTGATTATCTATGGTTCTAGCAGGGAACTTTATCTCATTTATCTACTTGGTAGTCCTACATGTTTGATCTATCCTTCTTTTGGTGATACTCTGGGTTTTTTTGGAATTGTCCTATGGGACTCTTGTAAAAATTGTAGAGACAAGGGGTTGGGGGGTATGACTGGACAGTACATATGATGTAAGGGTAGTGCCTATTTTTATTTGTTTTGAAGGCTACAACCAGAGATTTTCTTGTGGGTTCTTTCCTATTGGTATGCCTTTTTTGAACCTGATTTAAACTCTTTATTATTAATATATAAGTTTAGTGGATAGTCCACTTTTATTGAAAATAAATAAATCTTTAAATTTCCCTAATAAATAACCCTTTTGAAATAATTAAATAATTTAAATAATTTAAATCTTTAAGCTCCACAATTTCAATTTATTAATTTATTAATCAACGACATTAAAATATCATTGAAAATATGATGTTAATTGTTCTCACAAAATATTAGATAATTATAAAACTATACGCAGGAGCAACAACCTACGATAAATCAAAACACAGAGGACCAACAGAGGTGATGACTAACATGGATGGACAAACAAGATACCAGGATACCTGACACAGGTCTCATTCCATAGGAATGATGTTATGAAGGGGTCTGACTGATAACTATGGTTTTCCACATTACCATTGGGTCATAGAGCATGCTTAGACCTGAAGATTCAAGTGGAGTCGATACTCGGTACTTGCAATCTTGCATCACCGAGAGACATACATACAGATATCCAACATGAATAGGCACACCAGTGGAGGAGAGTCATGATAGTCTCTGTCCCTCTGGGGTGGGTGACGAGAGATCATCCCCTCACACCCCATATAGATTCATACCCATACAAGAAGATGAACACAAGAAAAATTCCATACAAAAATAAGATATGTCAGTCCAAGGTTAGTATATATGCATATAATCCAGCATCTAACCATCCTTCGAGATAAATTACATAACCAATAAGATAAAAGCCATCAAATAAGAGAGTATCATCCAGTCACATAAACCACTGAAGAAAACAACTAGAGTCAAACTAAGTTAGACGGAGTCTGATCGAGGGAGAGGCACTACAAAAATGCACAACTCGCTTGGTAAGTTTATTTTAAAATTCCCACCACTATGATCCTTCAAAATTTGCTCATATATTGGATTGGTTATTATCCTTTATCTCATTTACTATTAAGTTAGGATGTCATCTAATGTAAGATAAGTACTTTAGAAAATATGAATTTAAATTTTTACTCCTTAAATTGTTAAAATAATTGGAATAGCAATTGACAGGATATTATAGTTCTCTTAGAAAAATATTATTTAAAGTTACTTATTAGAATGAGAAATGAAATTAAAAGGTTTCTCATTCTAATAATTTATTAAACTATCTTTAATAAGAAAGAATAATTTTCTTATTAACTTTACTTATCAATCTTAGTTGAGATACTAACCAATTTTGGACTAGTGGTTTTTACTTATTTAATATCTTATGTTACTATTTTGGTAAAATCTTTCAAAAAGGTAAATTGGCAAGTTCTATCTCATCCATAAATAGAATATGGTCTTGTTTGATAGCTCTAACAAACATAGTTTTGGATATTAAATGGTATAATAAGATTTATAAATATTTAGAAATTTCTTGTAAGATGTAGAATCTAGTATAGAGGCTTGGATTTTTTCGTAGTTAAAAATGGAATCATTTTCAGCACTCAACTTTTCAAAGTTGGGGTATTTATTTAAAATATAGTAAATATAATGTATGTCCTTAAGTTTAATAAATAGAAGGATAACTTTTTAGAACCATATTATCATCTAGGGAATTTATTTGATGTAAGTTGGGTTGTTTGAAGAATTATTCGAAAGTCTTGACTATTCTAATAGTGAGATAATTAGACATTATTGTGAAAATGAAAGAACTTATATGTTTTATAATAGGAATGTAGTGATATAATCTAGTATGGTCATTTTAATTATAACAAAATTGTGAGAACTTTTACCTTAACATGTCATGATAAGAGAATAGGTAGGTGACTTCTTGGAAAGCTTATCAAGGGTCTTCTTGAACTCTTGGATTATAAAGGTTTCTCATTTTAGACTATAATAATTGTTGTCATGTTATCTCATAGTAGCCTAGATCTTTTATAAGTAAAATCATATCACTTGTTAGCCTTTAGGATACATGTGGATTACGAGATCTATTAAGAATTATCGTGTGATCTTAAGAAATATAAATTCTTAGAACTAACAATTAAGTGATGGTATTTCTTTTATATTAATGGTTATGGATATTTAATCATTATCAATTTATAGCATGGTGATGATAATCATTATTTAAGTTCTCAAATGTATTTGTAAATGATGGCATTTATGACTCGTATTAGTTATTAATCTTAGATTATTTGTGAATGTATTAATATCCATAATGTTGCATAGTTATTAAGTGGATATGCATAGTTGTATACTTTTGTATGCTCAATTTGTTGCATGAAAATGAGTGTTGGAGGGGTGTCAAATATGGAGCAATAGAGAATGATAGGCTCTACTATTAATCTACCTACTGATAGTCATATTAAAAGATGCTTTGGCCAAATCCTAATTATTAGCACTTATTTAATATTTTATTATTTTTAATCTTTGCCATATCATGATGTTAATACATTAACATTTTAACATACATTAGGATATCACACTACACGATGTTTCATCACTCTTATCGATTCCACATTACTAGTTATCCTCATGAACGGTTAGGTTTTCTTCATTAGAATGATTTCAAGGAGGCATATGATTCATGTTTGGATAGTAAATCACTTCGACATTGCGTTGATGTCACATGTCAAGATTACTTGTCGGGAATGTTTCATTTATGTAATTTAAATACTTGATGTAATTGATTGTTTGGTCTTCTTGTAAGGAAATAATTTTCTAATGTATTGCTAGTGTTTAGGCTTAAGAACTCAAAACATTTCTATCAGAATGCAAATTTTTGTCTCTATTAATATATATCTTTAAGCAAATCAATTCAATTTATGTTTATTATGTGTAATTTATTATTTTAAATCTATGTAGGTCCTTACAAGGATACACAAATAGAATTAGATGCTCGATATGTTTCCAATTTATCTACAAGTTAAAAATAATTATGGAAATAGATTGTCCAAGTGAATAATATTATGATGAGTGGGTAGATGCTTTTAATAAACTTTTCTATTTAATTTTTTGCATTCTTTCATTATTTTTTATGGTTTTTTAGAACAATACGATATAGTAGAAAATAAAATTGATGGTGATGTCTCCAAAGTCATAAAGGAAACTAAATGAAATAGTCAGGTTTCTTAGTAAGTATAAAGGGAGATATGATATTCTTCTAAATTTTAGTATATATAAGTTACATGGGTTCCAAAGCACCATCAAATAAAAAAATATAGATATAGTAGAGTTGCGATGATTGTGTGAAGCTAAAACATGATAAATCATGCGATCAATAATGAGGGGTCAACAGGGTGTTGGCACCTTCTAATTTTTGAAATTTTTTAGAGGTTTCCATATAAAATTTGCTAAGGTATGAAAAAGTACACCACTGAAAGCTATTTGAGAAGGCCCTTTTGAGAGCCAATAAGTTGGGATCCAGTAAACTTCACGAGAAATCACTTGGAGAATGTGTTGGACATATTCCATTAAGTCCATAAATCCATCTGCAAGCTCCTACAATCAGTTTTAACATGTTTTTGATGCACCTACTTTTAGGTGTTTGCACAAATTTGCATGGTTCACATTTCCAGGAAATCCTGAGTAGCCTACTTTGGAGGCCTATAACTTGCACCCTATTAAATGTCATGAGGAAATTATTGTTCCCCTATGTTCCCTACAAAATTATGTACTACCCAGCTCATTTTTAGACTCCCATGATTTCATTGAACCTGTTTTCCAAAGCCAAATCATTTGCAATTTGTTGTTTTCTGAAAATCAGAGTGTAAAATAGCAGTTCAATACCCTTTTTAGAATTTTGTATTTCACACCCAGTTGACCTGAAATTAAAAGTGGTAGTACACAATGAATCTCTATATTTTTTCTACCATCTACCCAATTTCTAGCCCCCCAACTCTTCGTTTGGTCAGTTTTCAAGGCTCATTCCATATGGACTTTTCTAGTATTTCAGAAACATCATGTAAATGGGCCACTTTGAGCATTAATATCTTACACCCGGATGATTATTTTTTCAAACCAATTGGTTCATGAGATTCCTTGTAGTGAAATGAGTATGTGTGTTAGTTTCCAGCTCTTCATGATTTAAATTGATATGTTTTCAAAATTGTTTTGAAACTAGGTTTGAAGAGGTTTTTGGCAGTTTTCAGTGCAAAAACAGCTAAGTAGTGAACTTTGATGATTAATATCTTGCATCTCAGGAATCGTCAAGAAAAATGATATTGCAGGGTGATCAGGAGTATATCAGTCTATATGCTTGTCAGATGGTATGGTCTCAAGTGGCCATTTTAGTGGTTTTTGAAGGTGGTTTCTGGGGCTACAGAGGTGGTTTTGGTCATTTTGCAAAACAGTAAAAACCAAGTTTCAATGATTAATTTTTTGCAGATGATTGATCCGAATGGATATTCTAATGGTTCCAGATCAGTTTGAAGTTATGCTTGCAAGGTCAGCTTTAAAATTTTATTATTTAAATCAATTGTTATGATTTCAATAATAATGCATACGAGAAAATGTCTCATTTCAAAGAAATTATTTAATAATATTTTTAAATAGAATTATTAAATATATCGTTTAGCAATCTATAATATCATTTAAATCATTTTATAGTGATTTAAAATATAACAGAGCGGGTACAACCTCACAAGTTGAAATTCCACAAGGGGGTAGGGTATGTACACCTTATCGACTTCAACCCATTACCTATCCAAAAAAATAAAAATAAATTAGAGCGTATGGCATTTGGTGGGCCCCGGGAGAAAATATAATGAAAATCAAAATGTCCATATATATAGTACAAATAATGAGGAAAGAAAATTAAAGATTTGTTTTATTCTCAAAGTTAATGTTCTTGCATGTTTTATTGAATCATTGCCATCGCGTGATCGCACGATGGGAAAGAGGAGGGACGTTACTCATTGCGACATTACGGGAGGAGAGATTTTTCCCTAATTTGTGAGCACGACAGAGCATTAGGGTTTTGCAGAATGTGCAAATATGGAGATGTAGACTGTATGTGTGAGTTGTTTGAAAATGTTTGAACAAAATATTTGGCAGATTTGAGTGCCAAATTCCATGATATGCCTGCAATATCTGGGGAGCTTGTGGATCGGGAGTGAGGGAGTGATGGAGTAGGATATATGCATCCATCCAAGCATTAATATATAAAGGAATTCCGCCATGGAATATGGTTGTTCCTGCAGGAGTGAATACAAATGCAAATTAAAAATGTTTTGCCAAATTCTGCAGTCTTTCTTTACACCATTTTGTAGCAGCATATGAGTTGTGGCATGAGTCATGAAACCGTTTTGTAGCATCATATGAGTCATGGAATGAGGCATGGAAATCCATGAAAGTGCAATGGAGACTCCCAGGTTCTTAAGTGCAGGAACAATAAATGAATGCACAATAGGGCTTGGAGTGATATATTAATTTTTAGCAAAGGAAGGAAAACCCTAATAGAGCGTGTGAAACTTTGGATGCCAATTGGTTGTGTGTGTTCATTAAAGCACCGAGATATTTGATGAGTATTATGATTTGAAATGCCTTGGCCAACACAAATGCAAAATGTGGAAATATTGGTGTAGCATATGGTCTGTTTATTGATTTCTTAAATAAATCATGATTTTATAAATACATTGCACAATATACTCAGTTGATATGTGTTTTATAAGAAGTTATTAGTGAAGAGTTTTACCGGTGGTGAAAATGAGAGTAACAAGGTAAAGATGTTTTACCCACAACAAAGTAAAATTTTCATAAGAGCAAATGATGGTTAAAAGGGGATATAATGATGTGGTGTGGAAATGAATTTTACCCAAGGGAGGTAAAGTAATTATACACAGGCAACAGTGTGTGAAATACTGAGATTTATCCAAGAAATATTGATTTTTATTGGCTAAAATATTTTCATAAGGGATTTCAAATAATGCAGTAAAAAGGCTTTATATAAAATTAAGATATGGTTTTATATAGGCAAGAAGAGTTTATTCTTACTGGAAATATATTGTGAGTGAAAGAGGTAATGATAAATTGTTGTAGTAAGAAAGGTTAAGACTTTTACCGTGTATGGATAGAATTTTGTGTTGAAAAAATATGCCAGGTAAAATGAATGAAAGCAAAATGGGGAGAATGGTTAATATGCACCAGTTAAATGTTTTCACCCATAAGTGAAATATTTTACAAAGGGACATAAGTGCTACAATTGAAGTATTAGCATCAAGGAAGGAATTAATTTTCATGTGGAACTTAAGTATTGACACCAAATATTTTCTAGAATTGAAAAATGATTCCACATAAGTATTTACCCAGAAACGGAGTAAAATGTGTAATAGGTGAATGCACATGGTGAATATTATTATTTAAAATAACCATATTTTCACTAATAAAGTGAAATACATGTGCAAAATTGAAACACGTTCACAAAATACTAGAGAAAGCATACATCACAAAGGGTTAATTATTTTACCAGTATGGGTAAAATTTTCTGTCAAAGAAATGGGAATTATGAAAAGGAAAAAAGAATCAAAGTAAATTGAGAATTTCAATTCTACCCAATATAAACTTACCTTGAGAAGTTTGGATTTTTCTTAAGGAAAAGGGTTTTCTTTTAAAATCATGTGTGTAGCTATAAATGGTTTTCACTGGGTAAATGTTCTTACCAAGAGAAAAAGAATTTTCACCAGACAAGTAAATGCAGTAATGATTGTTTGAGAAGTTGTTCTCAAAAAGGTTAAAGGGTGAATAATTCTTTTCTCACCAAGGAAATAATCTGTCAATTGAAGGGGATTGTACAAATAAAAGTTGAAAATACATTAACAAGAAGGAAAAGTGTGGACAAAAGAGAATATATGGGATATCTTCAGCAAGGCATATATTTTTCATCAAACAAGAAGTGTTTTCACGGGAAAGACAAATGGAGAATATTTTCAGTTAGAAGATATTTTGGGAAAGTGCATATCAGATTTTGAAGATGCAAGGATATTTTTAGATGCAGAGAGATGAAAGAGATAGGACACATGGCATCAACAGGGAAAATTGAAGAAGACACGTGGCAAAGCAGGAGTAGATTTGAAGTCTTCTTCTCTTCTATTTATTCTTCTTTCTTCTCTATTGTAAAAGTTCTGAAATTTTTCTCTTGTACTGGGTCTATAGGTAGTTCTTGTCTATAGGTTTTAGATCCATGTAGTAGACTGGTTATTTTGAGAAACATGTAATGCATCTTGCAGAGAAAATTTTATATTGAGTCCAGTGTTCAAGTTTTTTGCTGGCATTTGAAAAATGGAATGTAAAGTGTTATGTGGTAGAAGTAGCATTTGGAATAAATAAAATAGATCTAGCTTCCCTCCATTGTATGATTCTATCACTTTTTGAGTAAAATCAACCAAGGGTTTATTTTGTTTAGTGCATTGTTATGATGTATGTGGTTTTCTATTTATGCTTTGGCCCAAGGGGTCAATTAAATTTCTTAAATAGAGTTGCAGAATGATAGGGCTTGTGCAAGGATTTAGGTAAGTAGTTCTGGATGTGAATCACTGATGAGATACACTGTAAGGCAATATTATTTTGGATCTAATAGTTGCTAGATAAAATCTTGTCATATATCATTTTATGTTTTTCACAATTTGAAGTTTCCCAATGGAATGAGGCACTAATCACAACAAGCAATTGTGTTTACAGTCAGTGTTTTCAAAATCATTAGCTCTTGCTACAAGCTTGTTTTGAATCAGAATATCTTTTATTTTGTGTATATGTGTTAATAAGCTGAAATGTCTCTTAGCTCCAAGAAGTTGAGGAAATTTCTCCTTTTCTGTTGAGCCCATATGAGAACCATTATTTCCAATAACTTGAAGAGTTGTTCATTCTCATTGCTCCACTTTAAGTTGTAGATCAATGGATGATTAGCCATCATTTAGCATCTCCTTAAATTGTTGTTGAGCCTCTTGGTGAGATTATCTGCTTTATTTAATGTCATTTACAAGTGTGGTATAGAGATTGTAAATCCATTAAGGGATCACCCTCCCTGGTTTTGCAGAGCCTAAAGTGCAGAGGGATCTTGTATCCTTGTTAAGTTGGTCCAAGTCCTTGAAATTTTTTGATAATTGAGGCTGGCAACCTCATAGGAAGTGGAGAGATCAACTTGGTTGTTGCATAAGGGTAAAACCCATAATTTGGAACCAACACAAGGGACACTATCATATAGTGATGTAATATTTTGGGTATCTTCATAAGCTTTTCAATCATTTTTATCATTCAAAAGTAGCTTGTAAAGGAACGTTTGATAGTTAAACTTAGAAGAAATCATGGAGATAAAATAGAACACTTATAAAGTCAAATTAGATTGAGAATAATGATAAATATGGAGAATACAAATTCTTGGTAAGAAACTAAGTACAAGAAATACCAAATCATGTCTCTCTACAAATTTAAGAAGAAATGTTGAACATTATGTTTGT
Source organism: Cryptomeria japonica (assembly GCF_030272615.1). NCBI lineage: Eukaryota > Viridiplantae > Streptophyta > Pinopsida > Cupressales > Cupressaceae > Cryptomeria > Cryptomeria japonica. The sequence goes on along the minus strand of NC_081413.1, from coordinate 367,423,161 downwards.
AAGACTAGTTAGATGGAGACTTGGGTTTTAGGAGGAACTTAGTCTAATTTATGAAAAAGGAGAAGGTCATTTTAAAACTCACATTCTTTATGTTGATATATTATCTTCTCATATGAAGGAAGAGCTCATAGTTACTATGAAGAAAGGGTCTCTAAGGAATTTGTTAATGGAAATTTTCTTCATCAATATAATGTGATCGATTACGCAGGTTCATAATTTTCTTATGAAAGCTATATTTCATTACACATTGAGTACATCTGACAATAATTCTCTACCTAACTTTTGGCTCCTAATCTTTGAAGGATCTATACCTAGGTGGTACTTTCAAAATTGCTAACTACTTTTGTTACTAGTTACATGAGATGAGCCTTGCCATTTAGCTATAAATAAAATTTATTAATAATGTGATAAAATTTGTGTTTCTTCTTAGTGATATCCATTTAAGATACTTTCTCCAAGTGAGAAATGATAGAATATAAATTTGAAATAATATTTTTAATGGACATCTATACTTTTCTAGAGAATAAGATGTATAATTTAATGATTGTTTTAGGAAATCTTACTCATATTTTTAGGTACATGTTTATTTTTATTCTATTATAATTTTATTATTTTACAATTAGTGTTGTAAATATTTTAAAATGCAATGTACGAGATACCTTGTTTAATAATGGATAGTTAAGAATGAGTGGTTTTGGATGAATGGAAATGTGTTTAAGAGTGAACTTTGAAAGACAAAACTAAGTAATTCATATCTTTTTGAGACCATAGTGTGCACATGTAATTATTTGTCCAGATAAATTAATTATGTAATTAATAAGTTTGTAATCATATACTTTACAAATACATATAAAAATTTCCTTTGGAATAATATTTATTTTATATTTTCATTCAAATTTCACATAATGGTCTAGAGGAACATGTTAACTTATTCTTTATTCATTTTCCTCTACTTATGAACCTATGAATGCACTTTTTTTTTGCATATTTTACAACCATTTTCATATTCCACCATGAGTGTTCACATTATGAGTTAGTGAGAAAAAAAATTAACTTAACTTTCTACCCTCAAACCCTAATTCACTACTGGATATTTTTAGAAGAATAGATCGAATTTATTCAAATTGATGAATTACCATGTATTTCAATATGACCTTGTAGGAACACCATTTTGAGCCTCATATATCTCAAATAGTAGAAGAGAACACCCTCTCTTAATATTACTCGTGTCCATTTGATAAATTTAATTATGAAATTTTATCATACCAATGAAATATGGTAAATCTCTAGATGTGCTAGGTGTAAAATTTTATAAGTATGCGTTGATGTGTTGTTGTGGTTGTTATTGATGTCAAAATCATTCCAAATTGGTCTGGAATGTTTGTGGTGCAGATTTATCTTATGGATGTTGTAGTTGTTCTATTGGTTGTTCCAAAAGTGCTTGGGTCCAAAATCTATTGCTGGTGTTGATTATTGTTGTTTTATTAATTGGATATAATTTTGGTATTATAGATAATGATGGTTTTGTGGTTCAAAAATATATTTTTGTTCTCCAAGTGTTGTGGCATTTATCAGTGTTGGTTGTGAGATTTTATGTTAAACCTATCCTTAAGTCCATATATGATTTGTGGAAGCGTGTTTGATATGTTTGATGAAATAGCTATAAAATAGGGTAGACAAATGAGAGGGGGGGTAATCAGTTGTCACCAGAACCTAGACAACTTGAACTTAATATCATATCTGATAATTAAGCATGATTCAAACATAAATCAACAACACATCATAAACACACATAACAACAATTTTTTTATGTGGAAAACCTAGTCAAGGGAAAAACCACGGTGGGAACACACCCACAATAAGATGATACTTTGTTAGAATTATTAGAAATATTACAATGGGGAATGAACATGCATTCAGACACACTGCCTAGAGCTCACTACTCAAAAAAAACAAGGGCTACAACCTAGGGAGGACTCACTTTCTTATAAACAAATTTGGATCACATCTAGAAGATCATGACTTGAAGAATAGAATCTCCTTAATGTTTGGTTATAGTTCTGGTTAAGTACATAACAACTTTATTCTTCTCACACTTCTTCTCTACCTCCAACAGATGTATACATTCAATGCACATACATTCTGATTCTCATTCATACACACACTCAATTACAAAGAAATTACATTTATTTATACATGTCATCAACCTTGGAAAGATCAACAAGGTTAGCTCAACACTCACCACCTAATTAAAAAAATATAACTACACATGCTACAATATCAAATGCAGACCAAGCAATGTCAGCCAAGACATAGAACAAACCCATATCACATGCCTCGAACATGAAACACCTCCAAGAATTTTGTATCAAACATATGCAACACACTATAAACATCTAGTCGGACACAAATATGAAGAACACTAACACACTGGATAAAATCACCAATTACATGCACAACGATCAATGCAAACCACCAACACAAAAGACACATGATCTAGAAACATCCACAAGTATCATGAATTACCATAGCAACATCTGCACAAACATGAATTACTCTCTCCCAATATAGTTTTTCACATGAATCTCTCTCCCCCTTTGACATCAATGGAAAAGGTACATATTTGCAATCAAAACACAAAATTGACTTACTAACTACTCCCCCTAAGCAACAACCATTCATCAATCTGGATCACAAGATATGACTGTGAAATGCATTGGATTGATGCATACCAATGCATCTTAGTTCTGATCATGAGGGGAAATCACCCCTAACTTCTCTCTAAGATACTCAAAAATATCCTTAGGCAAAGGCTTCATAAAAATGTTTGCAATCTATTCCTTTGTAGACACATACTCCAATCTGACTTCCTTCTCATTGACCTTATCTCTCGCAAAGTGAAACTTGATTGATATATGCTTAGTCTTTGAATGCAACACCAGATTCTTAGAAATGTTAAATGCACTTCAATTGTCACAATAGATAGAAATAGGCTCATCATACACTACTCTGATATTTTTTCAACATTTGCTTCATCCATACTACCTGTGTACAATTGTTAGCAATAGTTATATATTTCGCCTCTGTAGTAGATAGAGAAATTGAACTCTACTTTTTACTCAACCAAGAAACCAACCTCTTTCCCAGTAAAAATGTACCACAACTAGTACTCTTTTGGTCATCAACATCTCCTACCCAATGAATATTAGTAAATGCAATCGAAGTAAAATCATCATCTTTAGGGTACCATAAACCAAAATCAACAGTTCACTTCAAATATATAAAAATTCTTTTAACAACTATAACATGAGATTCCTTCGGATTATCTTGAAATCTAGCAATAAGACAAACACCATTCATGATATCAAGTTTGGTCTAAGTCAAATAAAGTAATCCACCAATCATAGATCTGTATCTAGTCTGATTTTCTTTAGGGGAATCATCATCCTTAGTCAACTTAAATCCAGTCACCATGGGAGTTCCAATTGTCTTTGTATCATCCAAATCAAACTTCTTCAATAACTCTTTCACATACTTGGACTCAAATATAAAGATTCCTTTTTCTAATTGAGTAATTTGTAAACCCAAAAAGAATTTCATTTCTCCAATCATAGACATCTCAAATTCATTTTGTATTTCATTAGCAAACTCTTTACACAAATTATCATTCCCTCCAAATATAATATCATCAACAAAATATTCAATAATCATAATGTTATCATGATCAATCTTGAAATAAATATTACTATTAGTAGTACCTTTGTTGAATCCTAGCTTCAACAGATACTTATCCAATCTAGCATACCATGCTCTTGGTGCTTACTTCAATCCATACATTTCTTTCTTCAGCCAGAAAACCATATCACTTTGATTAGTCAATAGAAATCCATTTGGTTTCTCTATGTACACCTCTTCTTCCAACTCACCATTTAGGAATGCTGACTTGAAATCCATCTGATAGACTGAGAAATATTTGTAAGCAACATAAGCAAAACAATCTAACAACTTCAATTCTTGCCATCAAAGGAAAAGTCTCTTAAAAATCAATTCCTTCCATTTGAGAATATCCTTTACAAAAAAGTTTGGCTTTGTTTCTAACCACTTCACCTTTGTCATTCAATTTTTTTTCAGAAGACCCATTTGGTTCCAATTACATTTTTTTAGGTCTAGGAACAAGAATCCATGTATTATTTTTCTCAATCTGATTCAATTCTTCTTTGATTTCTTTTACCCAATGTTCATCTTTACATGCTTCATTCACATCATTGGGTTCAATCTTAGAAATCAACCAATACTCAACTTGATCTGCAATAATTCTTCTTTTAGTTTGAACACCTTTATTTCTATCTCCCATGATTTGATTTTTAGAATGATTCAACCTTACATACCTGGGAGTCTTAAGATTTTATTGAATTTTTGACTCTTGAGTTCTTTCTTATGCACTTGCATTAGTTCCTTCCTCTTGATTCACTAGATTCACTGGAATAATCTGAACTTGATTCTAACTTTGACATTGCTTCCCTTTATTTTCACTATCACTCTGATCATCAATCATATCCGCATGATCTATATTGTCTCTCATTTCTTTCATCAACCTTGACATTTGTACTCTCAACTATCTTCCTTAGTCTCTTTTTATAACACTAGTAGGACTTTATTTTAGTAGGATCATGACCAAACCACAATTCATAAGGGATTTTACCGGTATCACCTTTGATATGCATCCGGTTAAGAGTGTAAACAAAAGTACTCATAGCTTCTTCTAATAGACATGCAGAACATTTCCTTCCAACATTATGGTTCTAGCATCTTCTCTAATGGTTTCGTTCTTCCTTTCCATAACTCCATTTTTATTAGGGGTTCTCAAAGCAGACAATTGTCTTCTTATCCTATGTTCCTCACAAAAATGCCTTAAACTCACAAGAAATGAATTCACCACCTCTGTTGAATCTTAGACACTTTAGCTTCAAACTTGTCTTAGTCTCAACCATAGCTTTGAAAATCTTGAACTTCTCTAGAGCTGCAAACTTCTCTCTTAATAAACTAACCCACATCACCCTTGAATAGTCATCAATCAACAACATGAAATATCTATCTCCTTGCAAGATTCTTACTCTAGAAGGTCCACACAAATCAGAATGCACAAGATCCAATAATCCATTAAAAAAATGCTTCTTACTCTTGAAATTATTTCTAGTTTGTTTCCCTAATTGACATTCCTTGCACATAGGGTTAGAAGGTTTCATCAACTTAGGAAGATGCCTCACAATATGAGTAGAACTTATCTTAATAATATTATCAAAATTCACATGACACATCCTTCGATGCCATAACCAACCTTCATCAACTTGAGAAATCAAACATCTTTTATCAGAGCTATTCAAATGAAAGATATTAGCTTTAATCTTTGTACCTGATGCAATCTCAATTCTAGAGCTACCCAAGATTCTACTCTTCCCATTCTTGAATTGAAGATCATAACCCTTGTCAACCATCTATCCAACACTCAAAATATTATTCTTTAGGCTTTCCATATACAAAACATCATCATTATTATGCTTACCATTAAGAGAAATAGAACCTCTCCCACAGATTATACCATCTTTGTCATCACCAATTTCAACTCCTCCTTCATACTTTTACAAGCTCAAAAACTTACTCTTATCACATGTCATATGATTAGAGAATTTGTTGTCAATCACCCATTCATCTTCCTCTTCAACTTGTTCAGCCAAATCTCTTTCCACATTCATGCAACTAGCAGAATCAGTAGGTATTGGATCATCTTCCTTGATAGAAATAAACACCCATTCATTATCACTTGTATTTCCTTTATCTGATTCATCATCCAACACACCTTCATCAAAAGTATAATAACATCTCTTCTGAAATTTAGGCTTGAAATATTTTCTAGCAACTCTTTCTGGACACCTTGAGGCAAAATGAATTATTGATGCAGAGATTCTTGGAGTTTCTCTCAGTTACCTAGTTGTCTTTCTTGTTCTCTCCAACCTTCTAACTCCTCAAGCTCATCAAATGGTACTTGGTAAGGTTTATTCTAGTTAGACCTCCAAGGCTTAATCCACTTTGGCTTGCCTCCAAGGTATAGCCACAAATATTTTACAACAACGCTTTCCTACTGAGGATTCCACCTCAATCCCTATCACACCTTCCCAATGCTCCAACAACCTCTGCAAAGGATCTTTAATCACAAACTTGTTCCATGAGCATAAATGAAGTTGAAATGGTGTCTTTGGTGTCTTCTAAGGGTTTGATCACCTTTAAACCCATTTCCAAGCCTTCTTAAGCTCACTTTCTCTATACTGGGCTCCAAACAGACCTAATTCAATTAGGCTCCAAACTTGGCCTTAGAAAGCTTTACCAGTCAAAACTTTTGCACAAACTGATCATGGATTCTTAAAGGGAATTCAATGGGGTCTCCAAACATGTATCAACTTTTTATCTACCAATCCATGTGTTCTCTTAAAACGCACATCTTTTGTTGTCCTAGTCTCACCAACTCCTAGCTATGAGCCTAGGGTATCATTGTAACACCACCAAAAAGGTTTGCAAAGCCAAAAAAACCTACACTAAGCATATTTATAGACCCTATCCTTGAATTCCACTAGATTTCAACCAGTGCCATCAGTGGGTGCTCAAGTTAGAGCTATATATGTCTTAAACCCTAGCCTACAAGGGTTTTGTACCTAGTTCACAGAGAATGGTTTGAATCTCTGCAACTAGACACAATAAAACCTTTAAATCTACCTTGATGGAAAGTAGATTCACTAGTCCTTCATTCCTTATAGGTAGGTTCCTCTGACAAGTCTGTATTGGACTGTACAAGACAACAAAAAACAAGGAAAAATAGTGAAAGCGTTGTAAAAACAAGGTTTTTTTCCTTGCGAACAAAACTTGCTCTGCATCCCAAACTCTTCCAACTTGTACAATGATGTTGTCTTTGGCTTTTAACATCATGATTCAGTTGGTTAGAACCAACTTTTTCACCGCCAACAACATAAAGTGCATCTTTTTGCAATGTTGCAAATGTTGCTTAGCATTTTACATCTTTTTGATCCTTAGGATGCAACCTTGCACTCAAGTGTACTTCAAGGCTCCAAAGGCCCTCTATGCATTCTAGGAGACCTAAAACAATGCATTACACCATTATTACATGATGACTCTAGTTTTAGAGTAGTACACATGTGAACAACATTAGAATTACATCTTTATAGGATATCAACATCCTAAATACAACAAAAGCTTGGACAACTCAACCATGACTTCATTAAGTCCCAAATGGTTGGTCCACTTATTACAACATGAAAGACAACATAAAACAAACCAAAATTTGCATGGAGTTATAGGTTCCCTGCACCATACTCCCTTGGGACAAAGAACTCAAGTCCCTTGAGTTAAGAGGTCTGCAATTTCCACACCATGCTGAAGTATATTTGATTCTAACATCCACATAGCATCTGATTCAGGTAACCTTGCCCACTTTACAATATAATTCTTGTATACCCCTTTCCTTGTCTTCTTTATTACCTTGGTGTCCAAGATAATTTCCAACTTGATTGGTTGGCTTGGTGGAAAATATCTCACCCAATCTTCAGTACCCTGTGATGAAGTGTCCAACTGATGTGTTTGTGATTCTCCCTTATATGGATAGAGATTTAAAGATAGGAGAAATACCCAAGGTGGGAGGGAGTTCAATTTCACATGCATTCTGACCATATTTATGCACCACCTTGAGAGGCCCAATCTTCTTCATCAATAGCTTAGTAGGCTGCCCTTTTGGAAGTCTCTCTTTTATTAGGTATGCTAGGACCAAATCTCCAATCTTAAATTGCACATTCCTTCTTGTTTTATCAATATTCATCTTATACTGCTCGGACTTTTGTTGTAAGGTTTGTCTTACCTTATCATGGACTTCTTTGATTCCCTCTACAAAATTCTCACCTTGTGCACTCTTAGGTGTCATATAACTGAGATCCCTAAGCTCTAGTATGCCCCTAGGATGAAAACCATACACTATTTCAAAGGGACTTTTACCTGTACTTTGGTTAACTGAGTCATTGCATGCATATTCTGCCTGGCCGATTACCAAATCCCAAGTCTACCCATGTTGTTTAGTAAGGCATCTTAGTAGATTACCTAAGGATCTGTTTACTACCTCTACCTCTTTCTAACCATCTGATTGAGGATGGTAGGTAGATAAAAAAGATAATTTTGTGCCCAAATTTCTCCAAACTATTCTCCAAAAGTGGCTTAAGAACTTTACATCTCTATCACTGAATATGCTGATTGGAAGGCCATGAATTCTAACTCTCTCTTTGAAGAAGAGTCCTGCAATGTAGGTGGCATCATTGGTGCTTTTGAAAGGTATAAAATGTGCCATCTTTCTGAACCTATCAACCACTACATACACACTGTAAAATCCCCTTGGAGTTCTTGGTAAGCCTAATACAAAATCCATGCTTAAACATTCCCAGGGCCTCTGAGGTATGACCAAAGGTTGGTACAGACCTGCATTACTTGATGAACCTTTTGCTCTTTGACAAATTGCACATTCTTCTACAAACCTTCTCACTTCTGATTGCAACTTGGGCCAATGGTAAAACCTACTAGCCTTCTCCATAGTTTTATCTATGCCAAAATGACCTCCTAGACCTCCTTGATGCTTTTCTTGAATAATATTTTGTCTCATAGAACATTGGGGAATGCAAAGAAGGTATCCTTTGAACAAAAAACCCTCTTGTATCTTATACTCTGAATAAGAAACATGTGAGGTGTTAGAAAAATCAGAGCAAACAACATAATCTAAGAAAAGTCTTTATCATCCTTGTAGAGGTCTTTTAATTCATTCAATCCCACACTTTGCAATTGTATCTCCTGGCTAGTCATGACTCTCCTACTTAATGCATCAAATACCTTGTTTGTAGTGCCCTTTTTGTACTTGATAGTGAAGGTGTGGGATTGTAAGTATTCAACCCACTTTAGGTGTCTTTGATTCAATTTATCTTGCCCATTAAGGAAACTAAGGGCATGGTTGTCAGTATAAATTGTAGCTAGGAATTCGGAAATCATCAGAGCAAATAAGAATTAGCCTAATTCAAACACGAAAACTAAAATGCAGTGATAACAATCCTAAAAACATTCAATGAAAACATGAAGACAAGACATTCTAAATGAAATCTAAGCAAACCAAATGCATATGTCTCCTTCATGTGGCTCCATTGTCCTTCTTTCTCCTTCAAATAGCTTTGTTTTGTGGATCTCACCTACAAGTGCATACGCATGAGATGAAAGCAAGATTGACCAGAATACATGACAGCATAAGGGTACTAGAAGCGTGATTGATTCGACCAGGGCCTTTGATTGAAGAAACTCATCCAATTTATAAACAAATTGGAGAGAGGACACGATTAGCATGAAATTAATATTAGAGGCAATTGATTTCAAAAATGGCACAATTGAGTTCAAGGAAGAAGGTTATGACACCTTCTATGTCATGAATTATGACATATTGCCAATGCAAAGGTTAGAGGACTAGAAGCCTATGACATCTTGCTATGCCAATGGTATGACGCATGAGAAATTCATGCTTCCATAGAAGCACAAAAATAGGGAGAGACTCAAGAGAAATTGATTAGGTGGAAATTGAATTTAGCAAATTAGAAAATGAGGTGGAAATTAGGAATTAGGAAAATTAGAAATGATGAAATAGAAATTAGGAATTAGGAAAATTAGAAATGATGAAATAGAAATTAGGTGAATTAATTAATAGGTTTTCATCCATTAATTAATTCATGAAAGAGACCTAGGACTAAATAAATAGATTTATTTAACCCACAAATCATAAAACCCTAGAAATAATTGGACAAGGAATTAGGTCAAGACAAAAAGAAATTAATGTAGGTTCGATCATGATTCTGATTGGCAAAGGACCAATGTTGATAAATGATTGAGATTGGTTGACAAAAATCAATGACAAATTGACCAAGATTGACAAGGACAAAGATCAATGATGAATCGATTGCAAAATGACGAGATTGACAAGTTGATAATCACAAATGATTACTAACAAGCTAAAGATGATTGAAAGATTGACAAGAGGACAAAACCCTAATTCTATCATCGATTAGGATTGACGATGTCCAAAATGATGATAAATGAGCATGCACATTGATGCGATAGGATAAGATCGACCAAAATCATGACTGAAGATTGTTATCGACAAGACCTAATTTGAAAGCGATAAAAATGAGGAATGCAGAAGAAGGACTCGATGCTTGCAAATGATAAAGACCAAGTGCGTAACATAGAAGAAATGTTAATGCAATGCAAGAACCCTAAAATAAGGCAATGCGCAAATGTTAAAGTATGACTCCACAAGGGTTGACCATTTTTAGATGTCTACATTTTGCCCCTCTTTGAGACAATGTGATTTTAAGCATTGTTTCAAAGAACAATAATGAAAATTCCCCAGACAATAATAATGACATATGCATGCGCCCTCGAGGAATTGGCCAGAAACATCCAGAAAAGAGGCCAATTCATCGATAAGAATGATAGAAAATGATAGGATCAAATGAACTGCCAAGACTGATGGAAGAAATGTTAGTAAGAAGAAATTAGATAGAGGACAGTTAGAGATGAAGGAAAACTTGCTTTCACAAATGCACATAAGTGGGTGAGAACCTTTATTTAATGTAGCAAAGCGGATGTAGAGCATCGTGGCATTGAAGGCCAGAGCTGGAACGCAACCCCTTTTGCAAAAGACAGACACATCACACACAAGGAATGAGTGAAGCATCCTAGGGTGCATACATCAAGGGTTGAGGTATGTGTGGCGTTCACAAAGAGAACGTACTTATCACAGACACCCAATGATATAGTTACCCCAGTTTGTGACAAACATTCCACAAACAGCAATCACAACAAAAAAAGAAAGGGACCTTGAACCATCCCGGTCACTCTAAATCACTCAGTGACATCATCGAGCAACATAGGAACATGATCGAAGATAAATCAATAAATGATAAGACTCACTAATTCCAACAAGTCAAACAAACATCATGATCTTCATTGTCAAAAGTTGAAAGTGTTGATGGGACGATCATGCTGTCTGGTTTCAAGGAATGCGGTACCCTGTCTAAGATAGGACACAGTCTGGTTTCGAGTATACCACACCCTGTATAAGACTCATGATAATGTGCTAAGGACGAATGATAGGGATGTTGATGTTCGATTGATATGACAATTGTGATCAGTTTGAATGTCTGGTTTGATTGAAAAAGTTCATCTGTGAATGCATGAGTGTCGTTGGAGGGACTTTATTTGACTTTTTAGGGATTTTTTTTCAGGACAGTTTTTGATTTTTTTAGATTTTTTCAGGACATTATTCAATTTTTATTTTTTTTTGGATTATTTCAGGACATTATTTGATTTTTATAATTTTTTTCAGGACATTTTTCAATTTTTTTGGATTATTTCAGGACATTATTTGATTTTTATGATTTTTTTCAAGACATTTTTCAATTTTTTTTGGATTATTTCAGGACATTATTTGATTCGAAAGTTCTAGCGATTGATCATGACAAGGGGAACACACCCAATGCACATCAGAAAGACATATATAGAGACTAGGACTGAAACATATGCATAAGAAACCAGAGTATGCAAGACAATGATGTTGACCAATCATAGGCCTGGAACAGAACGTTGGATCAGGACAAGGATAGACATGATAAACCTGCAGAGAGAAAGCATAGCTAGAGGTCGTGATAGATGATAGAGCAATGATCTTTTTACACATGGCACCTGTTTGCCAAGTTTTTACCATGGTACTTGCCCAAAGCGCCTGTTTGCCAGGTTTTCACTAGAGGGCGAATCATTTTTCTTTACTTTTTTGTTCTTTTTCTTTGTTTTTCACTTTTCTCACTTTTTTGTATTTTTTTTGAGCTTTTTGATTTTTTTGTATTTTTTCAGGATCATACTTGAAGAAGTGCTGATAGAAAATTATGCCCAATACTTGCGAAGGTGCATGCTATTTATAGGATCTGACAAAGGTTCACCTTCTGGGGTGGCAAGCTGATATGCCCCCGAGCCATAGGCTGTAGTCACTATGAAAGGCCCAACCCAATTAGGTTCAAACTTGCCCTTGATGACATCAGTAGATTGTGCATTCTTGGGGTTTTCCTTTAAAACTAGATCTCCCACTTCGAAGTGTCGCCCTTTGACCTTCTTATTATAAGAGCGACGGAGATGGTTTTGATATGCTTGCAAATGTGTCAGGGCTATCTAACGCTTCTCATCTAACATCTCAAGCTGATGCAACCGAGAGACTCTGTGCATTTCATCATCAATTAGATGTTACAAGGAAACACACAAAGAAGGAATCTCCACTTCCAAGGGTAAAATGGCTTCTGCACCATACACCAAGGAATACGGTGTTGTGCCAGTAGGTGTGCGGATAGAAGTGCGATAAGCCCATAGTGCTGGATTCAACTGTACATGCCAATCTCGACCAGCATTATTGACAACCTTTTTTAGGATCTTGATAATGGTTTTATTTGATGCTTCGGCTTGACCATTACCCTATGGATAGTATGGACTGGAGAAATGGTGTTGGATATGAAACTTTTCACAAAGTTCCTTGACATCTTTATTCTTGAAGGGATGGCCATTATCTATGACTATGGCAATGGGAACCCCATATCGGCATATGATATAATTCAGCAAGAATTTTGAATTTTGCACACCGGTGATATAGGTCATGGGGATAGCCTTGATCCACTTTGTAAAATACTTTGTGGCTGTAATGATGAACTTGTGTCCATTTGCAGATGTCGGGTGAATCTTGCCAATAAGATCCAATCCCCATTGAGAAAAGGGCCACGGAGATATGACAGAATGAAGCTCTTGGGCTAGTGCATGAATGTAATTTCCATGGATCTAGCATTTGCAGCACTTCTTAACAAAATCATGAACATCCTTCTCCAGAGTGGGCCAATAATACCCAGCACGAATCAACTTTTTGGCTAAGCTCAGACCATTAAAATGGCCCCCACATATACCATCATGAACCTCGTGTAAAGCCATTTGTGCTTTGTCAGAATCCAAACACCTGAGGAGGGTATGGTCAAAGGAACGACGGTAAAGAGTATCGGCAATGATGACATATTTGGCTGTCTGTCGGATGAAGGCTTGGCATTGGTTAGCGGAAAGGTTAGGTGGTAAGGTTTGGGATTTTAAATATTGATAGATGTCATTGTACCATGGGGAGTTAGAGCCAACAAGAACACACATCACATCTGCTATCAGAATTTCAAAAGAAGGGACAAGCAACTGTTCGACCAAAAATTCACATTTGTCCATATTGTGGGGCATATTCAACATGGAAGCAATCGTAGCCATCGCATCTACCGACTTGTTTTGTATTCTTGGAACTTGACTGAAATGGATAGCCGTGAATTTTGTCTTGAAGAAATCTACCATATTCTTGTAGGGAATAAGCTTTTCATCTTTTGTTTCATAGTCATCATTCACTTGATGGATGACTAACTGAGAATCTTCATAGACTTGTAAATGTGTGATGATCCAGTGGACCGCTACTCGGAGTCCTGTGACCAGTGCTTCATACTCTGCAATGTTATTGGTACAATGAAAAGTTATTCTGTAGGACTTGGGAATAGCATCACCTTGAGGGGTGACAAACAATATGCCTGCTTCGGATCCAAACTTGGTATGGGATCCATCAAAGTATAACTTCCATTCATTAGAAGATGAAAGAGAAAAGACTGATTCATCTGGAAAATTGGTCAACATGGGATGATCATCATAAATGGGAGCCTCTGCAAGTTGATCCGCTATGACTTGTCCTTTTATCGCCTTTCGCTCCATGTACTCAATATCAAACTCATTGAGGATCATCACCCACTTTGCTAGGCGACTTGTCAAAGCTGCCCTACTAAGCAAGTATTTCAAGGGATCAATCTTTGCAACTAGCAATGTCTGATGACTTAACATATAGTGTTGAAGCTTCTGTGTTGCAAAGACTACTGCTAAACATGCCCATTCAATAGTTGAATAATTCAACTCATAGCCCACTAGTGTTCGGCTGATATAATAAATAGCTCACTCTTTACCGTTCTCATCCTGTTGGGCCAAGAGAACTCCTAGTGTCGTCTCAGTGGTAGAAATATACAATATAAATGGCTTTCCTTCTATAGGAGGCATTAGAATAGGTGGCGACAACAGATAATCATTGAGAGCTTGAAATGTTGATTGACATTGCTTAGTCCATTTAAAAGTGACTCCTTTATGTAATAAATGCTGGAATGGATGACATTTGTCTGCCAATTGAGCTATAAACCAGCGGATTGACTGTAACTTTCCTTGTAGACTTCTTAGCTGACGGAGATCAGAAGGAGGAGGCATGTCCATTATTGCTTTAACCTTGGCAGGGTCGACTTCGATGCCTTGATGAGAAACAATGTACCCTAGTAATTTGCCGGTTGTGACACCAAAGACACACTTCTTTGGATTGAGTCTAAGCTTATAAGTTTCCATTCGGTCAAAGATTGGGCCTAGGATGGCTAGATGACTATCTCTTTGACAGATTTGCATAATAAGTCATCAACATAGTCCTCCATCAAAGTATGCATGAAATCATGGAAAATTGTCGTCATTGCTCTTTGATATGTTGCGCCAGCATTTTTAAGACCAAAGGGCATCACATTCCAACAATAGGTACCCCAAGAATAGGTGAACATAGTCTTATGTTGATCTTTAGGAGAAATGCGAATTTGGTTATAGCCGGAGAAACCATCCATCAATGAGAGCATCTCATATCCAGTAGTCATGTCAACTATGATGTCGATATTTGGCAGTGGAAAATCATCTTTAGGGCATGCTTTATTAAGATCCCTAAAATCCGTATAGATTCTGATGCCCCCAGTTACCTTGCTAACTGGTACTAAATTTGAAATCCAGTCTGCATAATCAATGGGTCTAATAAAGCCCACATCTAGTAATTTTTTCAGTTCTACCTTGACCAAAAGAGCCACCTGGGGATGCATCTTTTTGAGTTTCTGTTTGACAGCCTTGGCATCTGCTTTTAATGGCAAGTGATGAAGGACTAATTCTGGATCAAGGCCAGGCATATCTGCATAGGACCATGCAAAACTGATCTTCTTCTCAAGAAAGAAATTGACAAAATCTATCTTTTCCTGTTTTGATAAAGAAGCAACGAAATGAATGACCTTAGGGTTGTCAGGTGTACCCAAATTGATTTCCTTGGTCATTTCCACAAACAATGTTGATTTATCCTAACTTGATAGGGGTATGTCCACTCTTTCACCTTTGGGTGCCTCAGAGAGGTTTTCACCCATAGGTACGTCTTTTATTTTTACTTTTGTATGATCAGAGAGTGCCTTACGGTTTTCACTCAAAGACCTATCTTCTTGATTTGGTACTTTTTCTTTCCTTTTTTCATTTTGATGATTGGAAGATGGAGTTGACTCCCCAAAATATGCTATGGAATCTAGATCAATAGCAAATCCTGCCTTATGATCACCTTGTGGTATGCCTTCCCATAGTCCCAGGAATTCTGCAATTGCTTCGTCATTTTGAAAACAGTCCAATGTGAGTGGTTCTTGTTGGTCCTGTTGGATAAGCTAGGGATAAATGAGGGGCATGTCATCATCAGTTTTAAGGAGAGAGAGAGAGGGCCAAAATGGTAAAGATGTGAACATCTGTGGTATCACTATCCGAACTGCTCGTGTCTGATTCAGAGCTTGGGTCCCAGAATGACTCTATCCAAGCATTAGGACATGTCTTTGGAGGGGGAGTTATTTCATGTTTGTCTTCCATGGGCAAATCATCAGGGTCAAGGAAAACATTGTCAAGGGCATAGGAGCTAGAAGAAAAAGAACTCCACTCCCATTCATTGGAATCCATTTCGGGTTGGGTATCCTCAGGTGTTGTTTCATCATCAGAGTCACGCCCCTTTCCACACATGGTCACTTTGGTAGACAAGGGTCCAATTCGCAATGGTACAAAACCTAACCCTAAATTTGGAGGTTGCATCTTGGGTATAATAGGTTCTAGCCGTCCTTTCTTGTCAGGGCCTAAGCCACTGCAGTTGTCATATCCTTTCTTCTGCAGCATAGTAAATCCTTTGTTGTACCGTTCCACCAGCAACCTAACAGGTGGGGTCTCAGTTGGATCCTTATAAAGCCAATCTATGACATCATCATCCAAGGTTTCTTTGTCAAGTTCACCCCATCTTGTAAATGTAGTGGGGGGCTGATATTGAATGACTATCTTAGGTTTCTTTTGCAACAAATGTGGTTTGCCATGTGATTTTGGAGATATTGGTAAATTCCCAATGAGGAATGTTTGAGCCATTGAATACTCTCCGCATCCTTGGTCCTGTATCTTCAGTTTACCTTTGACAACTTCTAACAATTCATTAGGATCCACATAACTATGTGATTTGGCCTCTCTATTGACTGGGACTTGCTGTTGCAAGGAGTCCTTTAGAGTAGCACAAAATTGAAATGGATTAGGATCTCCTGGAATTGTTATCTCAATTCCATTGTAAGGATATTTTAAACATTGATGATAAATGGATGGAACTACTTTCATTGCATGGATCCACGGACGGCCAAGAATCATATTGTAAGGGAGATCGAGGTCTAGGACCTGCAGGAAAGTGTTTTCTGTTACTGGACCAACTTTGATAGGCAATGTAAGTATCCCTTTAGATGGGCGCTCAGCATCATCATATGCTTTGATTGTTATTCTTCTAGAAGAATCAATATCATTTTCTATATAACCAAGACCAATGACCACTCTCAAGGTGCAGATGTTAAGACCTGCTCCGCCATCTATCAAGACTCATCGGATTTTGCAATTATGGACAAAGACTTCAAGATGTAAAGGATCATTATGAGGGAGCTTATCAGGTGAAATATTGTTATCAAAAAATGCAACATGTTGGGAAACAGCTAGATGTCCTATTCGGGCTTGAAACTGGTCAACATCAATGTCTGTCGGGATAGTGGACTCAATTAAAGCTTTATCTAGGACTGCACGATGAATAGGGGACATTTTCAACAACTCAAGGATCGATATTTGTGCAGGTGTCTTTCCTAGATGATCCAAGAGATTATATTGACTTGCAGGAGTTGGTTTGGGAGGAACTACAGGAGCTCCTTTTAGGACTATTTTGGATCGACAAGTGGTGACTGCATAAGAAGGATCTTGTCCCTTTATTCTTAGGGTGGAAACATACTCATTTGATGCTCGAAAACAATTGATGACATTGTTATAACAAGTATTTGCATAATTTGTTGTTTGGGTAGAGTTTGAAGAAGACGCTTTGCCCTTGTCATGATCAAGCAAAGGAGTTTTGAAAATTGTGTGATCAATGTTAGAGGTCACGTTGGGCGGATCTACCTCAATTACTCCTTTCTCTAAGAAGTCTTGAATCATATGTTTCAATTGAAAACATGATGCAGTTTTATGTCCTTTTGACCGATGGTATTCACAATATGCATTATCATTCCACCAATGTGGCTTTACCAATGGTTCTGCCTTGATATTTGGTAACTTGATAAATTTTTCTTGTATTAATTGTTTCATTACTAACTCAATAGGCTCTCCCAATGGCGTAAATTGTCAAGGAGGCCCATCCCTTGATCGGAAAGGTCTTTGTTGCTGGTTTTGTTGCTGACCTTGTTGTTGATTATATTGTTGAGTATATTGTTGATATGGCAGCTATTGAGTAACATTGCTCATTGGTGTTTGATTTTGTTCCATAGTTGACATATTAGGAGCACACAATTTCTTGATTGTGAACGAGGGTTGATTTGCATTCACCACTCTTGCATCAACAACTCCATCATTAGTGACATTCTTGTTTTTGTACCAAAATCTATTTCTTTCCCCTGAGTTGTTTGTGTTATCACTGTCCTTGTTGAGCTTAATGATTCCCTTAGCTACAAGAGCAATTTCAATGTTCATCCCTTTCTTAATGAGTTTCTCAATAGTACTGGGACTTATCAATTTGAGTTCATACATCATTTCTGGGACCAAATTTTGGATAAACAATTTCACTTGTTGTTCTTTAGGTATATCTAGGGAAGAACAACTATACAAGCTTCACCATCATTGCAAGAAAGTCACTAATGGTTAACCTTTCTTTTGCTTGGTGTTGCATAAATCTGACATGGTCACATCACTATCAATGTTGAATGCGAAGTGAGATATAAACTTTTGAGCCAATTCCGACCAAGTCTTTATATTTCCTGGCAGATGTGAATACCAATCCATGGCTTGTCCCGTGAGACTTTGTGCAACTAAGCGCATTAAATATGTTTCCTCATAACTCACTTCGGTACACGCCATGAAAAATGCTCGAATGTGATCTTTTGGATTGCCATTCCCTTTATATTTCTCAAAATTAGGTGCCTCAAAATGCTTAGGGAAGGGAGGCATGTATAAGCTCTTGTCAAATGGATTAGGACATAAATCTTGATCTGTGTACAACTTCTTTATTCCTTTGGTTTCTAATGCATCAACTTGTCGTTGCAACTTCTCAAGTTGTTGTGCAATTGTGTCATATTTTGGAGGTCCATCATTAATCCTGGTGGGTACTCTTTGTCGATACATTGTGTTTTCGATCGGTTGTTGATGCTCTAAAATTGCCATCTTTGGTGTCTCCGGCATATAATGTTCTTGGTACACCTCTTGTTGTTGTGGTTGTGCCATGCCTTGATATTGACCTTGTTGCTGTGCTTCTTGTGGTGGAATCATTGTTTGTAGCCTAGGTTGATATTGCAATTGAGGGTGTTGTTGATATTGCACAGGCGTCAATTGCGGTTGTGAAGTATGATAACTTGTTTGTCTTGTCACATATTGAGGCACATGTTGTTGTTGATGCTGACGAAGTAGAATTTGCTGACTTTGTGCCAATTGTTGTCGTGGTGTGAATCCCATCATTTGCAAAAAACTTTGTTTGGGTGGTTTTTGTTGTTTCTCCTTAAGATGGGGTATGGCACTTGCATTGACTTGCTGTGTTGTTTGTCCAATCCATTGTGATGGTTGCAAGTTTGCATTAACTTGTAATGGTGCAGAGGGTGCTGCAACTTGTTGTTGAATGCGGCATTGTTGTTGTTGTGCATTGTTTGTTTGCACATTCGATTGTACCTTTTGTGTATTACTCAATTGTTGCAACACTTGTTGTTGGTGTAAACCACTATCTATAGCTCTTTGTGTCACCATTATCGAAGGATCTATCACAATAGTCTGCATAATAGGTACGTGAGTGTTTGGCAAATATATTGAGATTAATGGGACATATGAACTTTGTTGCATTATGGAATTGTTTTGGACATTGGTGAGATCAGGCATTCTAGTCATCAAGCTTTCTTGCATCTTAGATTTTGATCCAATTTTATGCATGTGAGGAACCACTTCTTGTTGAGGGACAGCTGTCAATATTTGTGTGGTCCTCGTTTGATCTTGTGTTACAGGTGTTGTGTTAAATAATGGATTATTTATTGTCTCAAATGGTGACTTTTGAGGAATAGTCACTGTCAATGCCTTTGAAGCACGTTTACTCATCAAGGTAGGTTGAGTTTCTTGTTGCACATGTTCTTCATTTGGATGCGGGGAGAAACTTAATAGCTCACCACCTTGTTGTTTTTGCACATTGATTTGCTCACTTGAGGAGGTCACATTACTCATCATGTCAAGATATTTTTGTGGGAACATCTTAAAGACCTTGTTCAAGAATTTATCCATCTTTTTCGTCAACTTTGGATCTTGAAGGAACATATCAAAATCATCAGAGGCATCAGAATCTGATGAAGAATCTAGTAAAATATTTGGATTTGTTTCTTGTTGAATTCCTTGATCTGAACCAAATCCTTGTGAAAGAGTTTGTTCCTCATATAATGTTTGAGTTTGAATATCATGTTGCAGGTTCAATTGATTCCAATCAAAAGGTGCATTTCCCCTTGGTGTTGGTGGAACACTCCCATGTCCTAGTTTCATGGGTACAAACACTGGTTCATATAATGGAGGTTGTCCAAGTTGAACCATTCCATATGGTGGTAATGATGTGCTTGATGAACCTTCAATTTGTACTGTTTGACTAGTTTGAAATTGTGAACTTGATATGTTGTCAATGGGTTGATACGTTGGTTCGCCCATATTCTTAGATTTTGACCTTGTCTCAATAGGCATGTCACTATGTGAATGCAATATTATTTTGGAATTTTTTCAAGGATGATATATGATATGCAACTAAATGCAAACTAAATAGATGAAAATGCAATCTATGGCAAGAGTGCAACCTATTGTTTTTGGTTGTTTTTCAAGATTTTGACAAACTTTTTGGAATGCAAATCTAAAAAAGAGACCCTTAGGAAATTGAAATGATGTCTAGACCTCAAAGGACAAAATGACAATGTATCCCCTATATGCTTGGATACTAAGCTAGGTTTGACCAAATGACACTGATGACAAAAAGAAAAAAGTTTGATAAGGTCTAGACTTCCTAACAATGACATAGGGTTTATCAAAGATTTGGATTACTAAAGTATGACAAAACCTAGTTTTGACACTATTACTATGCAAATTACCCTAATATGATATGATAATGACCTAAGCTTAATGAAGAGACCTAGGGTATGCAAATGTGACCTAATGTTATGAGGACAAGGATGCAAATACAAATGTATGACAATGTCAACCTAAGTTTGAATTATGAAATGGTATTACTCTAATGCAAGAGGACACATGCAAAATGGATGACCCTTATTGATATGCATAGGAGTATGACCTAGGTGAAACCTAACCTTGGTAGTTGACAATGAATTTGCAAAATGCAAACCTAGGAGAACCTAAATCTAAGTGACATGAATGTTGAGACAAGATTTTGAAAAATGTTTGACAACCATGTTTGAAGGTGTTTTGAACTTTGTTGAATGAAATACTCTTGTGTTTAACCTTGTTTTGAATCAATTTGTCTTGTTTTTGAAATGAGACAAAACTCAACTTTTGACAAGCAAAGAATTCAAGATATTTTAACTTAGACTCAAGACAATCATGCTCATTCACACATTTCTTATGGATGGCAAGGGCAGTAGGTACTTGAGAGGTATACTCGTTATGAGATTCAAGGAGAATACATAGATGCTTGACCCCACGAGCTCCCCTCCACGACACTCACTTATTAGGGCAGCCAAGCATCAGTCCCCATGGAAATATCCCCATGGTGAACTTTGTATCTCTTCCAAGTATCTGAACTTGTCCTTCTCAAGCAACTAGAAGGATTTTTGGCCTCTAAATACAAGGTGTTTAGTAAGGATTTCTGTTAAGCGTTACTCCTTGGTGTCACACAAGCATGATTGAGACATAGGCCCACCAAGATACCAAACAAATGTAGTCGTGCAAGCATGATTTAGACCATGAGGCCCTACTTAGATGTTGATATGAGAAAGAGTTCAAGGGTCATCACTTCCCAAGTAACTACAATTCCCACGTAACCCTTCCTTCAAAGATTTCGCCCATCAGGTATTTATTTATAGTGAGTTAGAATGCCAGGGTACTCTAGTTGTGCTCACTTTGGGTCATTCCCTTCTCACGATTGTCACTTGCTTGCAAAAGAAAGAAAATGGTCGGGAAGGCAGGCCCTCTAAAGGTAACACACAATCCAAAACATGAGAATGGTATCGAAGATCTGGATTTCTAATCACCCTAAGAAGGATGAGAGCATACTCTCCTAATCCAATGTCAAACTCGACAAACAAAGAAAACACATGTTCATTCCATCCTACTTAGCAATCATACTAGGTGCCTAATTATGAACTACAAACACAAAGTTTAGTTGGAGTATAAGGCAACCTGCAAAATCACCAATTTAGAAGTTTAATTTGTTTAGTCTTTGAATAGTAAACCTGCATAAAATGTGTTAGTAGTTTCATTTTTTGTCTTTTTCATGCATAATGCCAAGGTGCTGCACAAAGAATCAGTACCAAAGAAAAACCAAACAGCAGAAACAGAATGCAAAACAAAGCAATTTGCAAGTAAAAACACTGCTTTTTACCTCTGTTTCTGGCCTTACACAGGCGCAGAATGTCTCACACAGGCACATAATGCAATAACACAGGCACAGAATGCAGTAACACGGGTGTAGATCCCTTTGAAACAGGCGTAGATTGCTTGACACAGGCACAAAACTCTCCTACACAGGCGCAGAAGTGCCCAGAAAGCCCTGAATTACCCTGTTTCTTGGGTTTTTCACCTGCTAATCAACTCAAAAGCACTCAAAAGCATGGTCAAGGGGTTAGTTCACATCGGGTTCACCAATTAATGTAGCTAGGAATTCAAAAATCATCAAAGAAAATAAGAATTAGCCTAGTTCAATCACGAAAACTAAAATGCAGTGATAACAATCCTAAAAACATTCAATGAAAACATGAAGACAAGACATTCTAAATGAAATCTAAGAAAACCAAATGTAGATGTCTCCTTCATGTGGCTCCATTTTCCTTCTTTCTCCTTCAAATAGCTTTGTTTTATGGATCTCACCTACAAGTGCATACGCATGAGATGAAAGCAAGATTGACAAGATAGCATGACAGCATAAGGGTACTAGAAGCGTGATTGATTCGACCAGGGCCTTTGATTGAAGAAACTCATCCAATTTATAAACAAATTGGAGAGAGGACAAGATTAGCATGAAATTAATATTAGAGGCAATTGATTTCAAAAATGGCACAATTGAGTTCAAGGAAGAAGGTTATGACACCTTCTATGTCATGAATTATGACATATTGCCAATGCAAAGGTTAGAGGACTAAAAGCCTATGACATCTTGCTATGCCAATGGTATGACGCATGAGAAATTCATGCTTCCACCAAAGCACAAAAATAGGGAGAGACTAGAGAGAAATTGATTAGGTGGAAATTGAATTTAGCAAATTAGAAAATGAGGTGGAAATTAGGAATTAGGAAAATTAGAAATGATGAAATAGAAATTAGGAATTAGGAAAATTAGAAATGATGAAATAGAAATTAGGTGAATTAATTAATAGGTTTTCATCCATTAATTAATTCATGAAAGAGACCTAGGACTAAATAAATAGATTTATTTAACCCACAAATCATAAAACCCTAGAAATAAGAGGACAAGGAATTAGGTCAAGACAACAAGAAATTAATGTAGGTTCGATCATGATTCTGATTGGCAAAGGACCAATGTTGATAAATGATTGAGATTGGTTGACAAAAATCAATGACAAATTGACCAAGATTGACAAGGACAAAGATCAATGATGAATCGATCGCAAATTGACGAGATTGACAAGTTGATAATCGCAAATGATTACTAACAAGCTAAAGATGATTGAAAGATTGACAAGAGGACAAAACCCTAATTCTATCATTGATTAGGATTGACGATGTCCAAAATGATGATAAATGAGCATGCACATTGATGCGACAGGATAAGATCGACCAAAATCATGACTGAAGATTGTTATCGACAAGACCTAATTTGAAAGCAATAAAAATGAGGAATGCAAAAGAAGGACTCGATGCTTGCAAATGATAAAGACCAAGTGCGCAACATAGAAGAAATGTTAATGCAATGCAAGAACCCTAAAATAAGGCAATGTGCAAATGTTAAAGTATGACTCCACAAGCGTTGACCATTTTTAGATGTCTACATAAACTACAAAATTTTTGGGTAGCAAGTAATGACGCCACTTCTTCAATGCTTGCACCATGGCATACAAATCCAAATCATATGTGGAGTAGCTTTTCTTGGCTTCATTCAATTTCTCTGAAAAGAATGCTATAGGATGATCTTCTTGACTCAAAACAACCCCTATTGCCCTTTGGCTAGCATCACACTCTACTATAAACAACTGATTGAAATCAAGAAATCTAAGGGTTGGCAACTCTGCTATATTAGCTTTCAAAAATTCAAATCCCTTATTAGCTTCCTCTGTCCACTTAAATTAACATTTAATCCCTCATTTAATGGTGTTAAGGATAGGAGCACAAACATGGCTAAAGTTTCTCACAAACTTCCTATAAAAGGATGCCATTCCATGAAAACTTCTAACATCACTTATGCTCCTAGGCATAGGCCAATTAAGTATTGCCTCTACTTTACTTGGATCCATCTTTAAACAACCTTGTGAAATGACAAAACCAAGGTAAACTAACTCTGTTTTCAAGAATTCTCATTTTTCAAGGTTGATTTTGAGTTGAGACTCCTTCAACTTCTTCAAGACCATCTCCACATACTTAAGGTGTTCCTCCTTGGACCCACTGCAGACCAAAATGTCATCAAGATACACAATAAAAAACTTGCCAATAAACTCAACTAAGACTCCATTCATGAGCCTTTGAAAGGTACTAGGTGCATTGGTGAGGCCAAAAGGCATCACCAACCATTCATATAGGCCTACATTGGTTCTAAATGTTGTCTTCCATTCATCACTAGGTATGATTCTTATCTGATGATAACTACATTTCAAGTCCACCTTATAGAAGTAGCATGCTCCACCTAGATTTTCCAATAGATCCTCTATCCTTGGTATGGGAAACCGATATCTTATGGTGATCTTATTAATTTCTCTTGAGTCAGTGCACATCCTCCATTTTCCTCCTTTTTTAGGCACTAGAATAGTTGGAACAACACAAGGACTCAAACTCTTTATAATAAACCCTTTGTCTAAAAAGTCTTGCACTTGTTTGGCAATCTCCTCATTTTGGCTAGGTGTCATTTTATAAGCAACTTTGTTAGGAAGATTTGCCCCTGGTATAAAGTCTATTTGGTGATTAAAATCCCTCATTGGAGGCAAAGAATTAGGCATATCATCTCCTATAACCTCTGCATATTTATTTAATAAACCTTGCACTTCTTGAGGCACTTCACTCATTGGATCTACCTTAGCTTCATCTTTAGACTTAAGCACTATAGCATAGCCTTGATTACCTTCTTGTTTTAACACTTTAAGGAACTATTTGCCACTCATCAACATAACACTTGACCCTAATTTTTTTTCCTCCTTTGGATCAGGTAATGGATCCATTTGATACTTCTTACCATTCTTGGTGATGAGATAACTATTCTTTTCTCCATCATGACAAGATTTCACATCATATTGCCATGGACAGCCCAAGAGTAGATGATAGGCATCCATAGGCAATATGTCACATAGAAGTTTGTCTTTTTATTCACCAATTTCAAAGTCCACCCATGCTTGTTCATAAACTAAGACATGTTGACCCTAGTTGAGCCATGATACCTTACAGGGAGTGAGATGAGGAAATCTTTTCAGTTTGAGCTTATCCACCATTTCAACTGAGATAATATTCTCTATGGAACCTAAGTCCACAATCACCTTACAAATTTTTCCATATGACTTACAAGTGGTCCTAAATAGACTTTTCCTCTATGGTGGCTCTTGAGCTTGGGGTATATTTAACATTGTTCTTCTCATCATCAAATTTTCCCCATCTATCACTAGCCCTGCCTTGCTGATTGGAGAGGTCACACTTTGAGTATCCTCCTCTTGCACTAGCTGAGTCATTATCTCACTCACATATGAACTTGATGAACTTGAGGCTTTTCCCGGGCACCTGCTCATGGTATGTCCAACTTGGTTGCAGTGGTAACACCTACCAGTGAAGACTATTTTTCCTCTCCCTGAGCTTCCAAACCTACCTCTAAAATTGCTTCTCCCTCTAAAGGATCCTCTATATGTCCCTCTTTGAGAGTCCCCACTTCCTTCTTGGTTTTGATGCTCTTCATTTCTTGGAGCACTCTACCCTCTACCAAAGGTTCCTCTACCCTTGAAGTTTCTACCACCTCTATGCTTCTAATTTTTCTCACTTCTCCTTTTGATCTTTTCCTCTGCCCTTAATGCCAACTAAAAGCACTTGTGAACAGTGTCTGGTGTGAGGATGCTTATTTAATCTTGTATGTTTTGCTTAAGACCATTCATGTATCTGAACAATTTCTCCAATTCATTCTCATATTTCCTAGCCCTCAAACTTAGTTTTTGGAATTCCTCAGTGTATGCATTGACATATAGTTCCCTTTGTTTCAAATTTTGCAGTCTTGTGGATTTGAACTTCATAATCCCCTAGTAGGAATTGAGCTTTAATCCTTATCTTCATACGCTCCCATGAAGTTATCTTTTTCTTACCTACCTGTACCCTTTCTTCTTTGCATCATGTTCCAATAAACTAGGGTTGATCCCCTCAATCTTGACTTGGCTACATTTACTCTTGTCTCCTCTTCTACCTCCTTATAATCAAAATGATTATTCAATGCTTCTATCCAATCTAATAACTTCTCTCCATTGAGATTTACTCCATAGGTGGGTAATCCATCCAAATTATCCTTGGAGATGGATTTGACTGCATCCAAGAATAGTTTTTTGTCTTGAGGCATTGCTACTATTGTCTGGTCCTCCTCATCTTCCACTTCTTCATCTGTCTCAACTCCCCATTCTGTCTTAACCTTCTCCTTCTCCTTCTTGGCATCTTGGGTCCCTTTATTTTCTTCCTGAGCCTTCAATTCTTCTAACATCTATGTCACCATCTGCCAGATGGCTTCTTGAGTCATTTCATTTGGAGGCATTAAACTTGCTTCTAATTCCTCAAAGTCTGACATATACCAATGTTTCAAAGGGTGGCTTTGATACCACTCTAATGCAAAGATTTTTGGAGTTTCTCTCAATCACCTAGTTGTCTTTCTTATTCTCTCCAATCTTCTAACTCCTCAAGCCCATCTAATGGTACTTGGTAAAGGTTCTTCTAGTTATACCTCCAAGGCTTAATCCAATTTGGCTTGCCTCCAAGGTATAGCCACAAATGTTTTACAATAATGCTTTCCTATTGAGGATTCCACCTCAATCCCTATCACACCTTCCAAACACTCCAACAACCTCTGCAAAGGATCTTTAATCACAAACTTGTTCCATGAGTGTAAATGAATTTGACATGGTGTATTTGGTTTCTTCTAAGGATTTTATCACCTTTAAACCCATTTCCAAGCCTTCTCAAGCTCACTTTGTCTATACCGGGCTCCAAACACACCTAATTCAATTAGGCCTCTTTTTTACTGTTTTCAAGGCTTAAGTTCATATCTACCCACACAAAGGCCCCCAAAACATTACATTTATGAGTACCCTTTTCCTAGTTACATACAATATTACAGAATGGCATCTGGGTTCTCTGTACACATGGGGTTTCTAGAACTGTCCTATTTTTAAGGGTTTTAGGGCTACCCAGGTGACTTGGAAACTTGGCCTTAGAAATCTTCTTCAGTCAAAACATTTGCACAAACTAATCATGTATTCTTATAGGGAATTCATTGGGGTCTCCAAACATGTATCAACTTTTTCTCTACCAATCCATGTGTGCTCTGAAAAATGCACATCTTTTGTTGTCCTAGTCTCACCAACTCCTAGTTGTGAGCCTAGGGTATCATTGTAAAAGCACCAAAAAGGTCTGCAAAGCCAAAAAAACCTACACTAAACATATTTACAGAACTTAACCTAGTATTCCATTGGATTTCAACTGGTACCATTAGTGGGTGCTCAGGTTAGAGCCATTTATTGCTTAAACCCTAGCCTACAAGGGTTTTGTACCTAGTTCACAGAGAATGGTTTGAATCTCTACAACCAGACACAATCAAAACTTGAAATCTACCTTGATGGAAAGTAGATTCACTATTCCTTCATGCCCTATAGGTAGGTTCCTCTTACAAGTCCGTACTAGACCGTACAACACAACAAGAAACAAGGAAAAAAAGTGAAAGCGGTGTAAAAACAAGGTTTTTTTTTTCCTTACAAATAAAACTTGCTTTGCATTCCAAACTCTTCCAACCTGTACAATGATGTTGTCTTTGGATTTTAACATCATGATTCAGTTGGTTAGAACCAACTTCTTCACCGCCAACAACATAAAGTGCAACTTTTTGCAATGTTGCAAATGTTGCTTAGCATTTTACATCTTTTTTATCCTTAGGATGCAAGCTTGCACTCAAGTGTACTCGAAGGCTCCAAATTCCCTCTATGCATTTTAGGAGACCTAAAACAATGCATTACACCCTTATTACATGATGAATCTATTTTTAGAGTAGTGCACCTATGAAAAACATCAACATTACATCTTTCTAGGATATCAACATCCTGAACACAACAAAAGCTTGGACAACTCAACCATGACTTCATTAAGTCCGAAATGGTTGGTCCACTTATTACAATATGAAAGACAACATAAAATATTTATGAACAAACCAAAATTTGAATGGAGTGATAGGTGCCCTCCATCACTTATCTTATTGCAAGAAAAACATTTAAGAGGCAACTTTCCTTCATACTTATGAGCTCCTTTAGGAAATCTCTTGGCAATCAGTGCTTCAAGATCCTCAAGCTCTCACTCTTCTTCTTCAATTTCCTTTCTCTCCTCATATCTAGACATCCACCTTGAATAAATTTCTCCTAGATCATATCTCTTCCTATCCTTTCCGAAAATAGTGGCTTTGAATACAGATTCTACCTTAGGAAGAGAATCACCAAACTTACTTAACTCAAAGGCTGATAGCTTACCAATCAATATATCCTTGGCTACGTCAGTCATGGTTGCATTCTCCTCAATAGCAACAAATTTATATTTGTAGGATGAAGGTAAGGATCTGAGCACTTTAGCAATAATATTTGATTCTTCCAACTTTCCACTAGCACATCTAATATTGCACATGAGTTCATTTACCTTTTGTATAAAAGAAGTGATGTTCTCATCTTCACCCATCCTCAACATCTCATACTTTCCTTTTAGGCTCTGCAACTTAGAAATCTTCACATAACTATCACCTTCATACAAAGTTTCCAACTTGTTCCAGATCTCATGAGCAGTCTACAATTCCATAACATTTGTAATCTTAGAGTTAGTCAAAGCACTCAACAATGCTTCCTTAGCCCTAATATGGCATTCAGTTTCCTTTATCTCATCTAGAGTAGAAGGACCATTTGTAGGAACTGTATACTTGGTTTTTGTAATAGTCGAGTAAGATTTGCCAATACATCTCAGGTGGCACTCCATACGATTATTCCAAAGAGAATAGTTAGTACCATCAAATCTTGGACTGTCCTTCTTGTAAGTCACCATTCTAAATCACCTCAAGCGGTTAAGCTTCTATAGAGGAACCTACTCTAATACCAATTGATGAAATAGCTCTAAAATAGGGAAGACAACTGAGAGGGGGATGAATCAATTATCACCAAAACCTATACAACTTGAACTTAATCTTAGATTTTTTAATTAAGGATGAAAACATAAATCAACAACACATCATAAACACGCATAACACCAAGATTATTGACATGGAAAACATGATCAAGTAAAAACCATGGTGGAAACACAACCACAATAAGATGATACTCTATTAGAAATATTAGAAATATTACAATGGTTGCATTCAAAAACACTGTCTAGAGCTCACTACTCAAAAACAACAAGGGCTACAACCTAGGGAAGACTCACTATCTTACAAATAGATTTAGATCACATCTAGAAGATCATGAACTAAATAATAGTATCTCCTTAATGTCTAGTTATAGTTTTGGTTAATAACATAACAAATTTCTTCTTCTCACACTTCTTCTTTGTCTCTAAAAGATATATACATTCAGCGTGTACATACCTTCTGATTGTCAATTATACATACACTCAATTACAAATAAATTACATTGATTTATACATGTCATCAACCTTGGAAATATCAACAAGGTTGGCTCAACACTCACCACCTAATTATAAAAATATAACTACACACTCTACAATATCACATGCAGACCAAGCAATGTTATCCAAGACATAGAACATACCCATATCACACGCCTCAAACATGAAACACCTCTAATAATTATGCATCAAACATTCGCAACACGCTACAAGCATCCAATCGGCCACAAATATGAAGAACACTAACATGCTATAGAAAATCATCAATTACGCACACAACGATCAATGTGGAACACCAACACAAAAGGCACATGATCTAGAAATATCCACAAGTATTATGAATTGCCATAGCAACATCCTCACAAACATGAATTACTAGAATCATCAACATCAGTATATTGAACCTCAAGAACATTAACTACAATGAATGTCAACCTTGAAAAATCACTTGTGGACCTCCAAACCACAAACCACTTGAATTGAAGATACACATCAATGTTCTAAATATTCCTCCAAATCTTCAAATCAAGATATTACAATGCAGAGCAAAATGAATCAAAATACCAAATGCTTCCTTTACTGAACAACTGAAAAACCAGCCATGACATAGATATCCATAACTTACTCAAATCTTCATGTGGACCTCTAAAAATTGCACTGAATCATCTATACATATCCCTCTACAAACCCTTTAATCCACAAACTCTGATCATCACCATATAGAAGAAAGCAACTCACTGAACTTCACTGCATCACTATCATAGAAAGAGAAATATGTTGACATCAATGACAACACATATCTCAGATATCTCTTAAGAACATATTTGCAACATAGTACCAATAGTCTCCAACAATGTTATGGGTCTCACCACAGAGTATGAAGATTTGGATTTGAGTTATGTGCATTGGAGAGTGTGTCGTCAACCATTAATTTCTTGTATGGATGTGTAGCATATGGATTTGTTGCTGGTTATGTTTCGATGGTTGTGGATCGGTGAATTGATCTTTGGAAGTTATGTTTTGGTCCCCTATTTCTCCTGAAGTGGATCAGTGTGTTTATTCTTGTTTCAGAAAGTTTATTTTGATTTAGTTTGACTTGTTTTAAGTTTTAATGAACTATTTTGTATATAAGGATGTGTATGATTGAGTTGTGCAAGAGGCAATGGAAGGAAAGTGTGATGAATATAGATGCAAGGATAATCAGTGAGGTTTTATAAAGAGTAGAAGAAGAGTTGTGTTCAAATGATATGAAAGATATGTTGAGACTATGATAAAGATTTGAGATAGAGTGTTGGCTATTGAAATTAGAGTTGTGTGTGTTGGTGTTGGTCGCTTGATGCAGAGTTCAAGGATAACTTCATGATCAGGAGATCCTTCTTTTCATATCATTTTTGTATCTCGCCCTAAGTATAGTTAGCTTCAAGTTTTGCAAGTCCTCTTTGTATCTTGCCTTATGAGCAGTTATCCTTGGTGTGCAAGTATAGAGCAGTTAGCTCTTTTCTTTGTAATCTGATATACATAGTGGATATATTTTGTGGGCAGGTTCTCATTGTGGTTTTTCCATATTTTGGTTTTCCATGTATAAATATTTGTGTTCATGTGTTGGATGAGTATTGTTGATTAATTGTTTATTTGCTACATTTAATTTTTGTTTTGGACTGATTCACCCCTCTTTCAGTTATGCCTTGGGTTCAACAATTGGTATCAAAGCAAGGTTCCTTGAGTAGATTAACTGCTTAAGGTAGATCCAGTATGGTGTATGACTTGCATTACATTTTCCATACTAGAAGGAGAGAATGGAATCATATTTGGAGACATTGAAGAATGGAATTTGAGAAATCATTCAGATTGGATATACACCTCCACAAGGTGGTTCTCAAATTGTAGATGAGATAAAGTTGAAGGAGACTAATGTGAAGGATAGAACTATAATTTTCAGTTGTATAAGTGATTTAATGTTTGGAAGAGTAAAAGGAATAAGGAAGAGAAAGATATATGGGAAAAATTGTGTTTTCCATATGAAGGAGATTTGAAGACAAAGTAGGCTAGGCTGATGAATTTTAAGTAAAGCTATGAGTACCTGAGATTGCTGGAAGATGAAAGCATTGAGAAATACAATTGGATAGTGATTGATCTTGCTGATGATATTAGAGCTGTCGGTGGACATTTAGAAGAATGTGATGTTGTTTATAAGATCTCTTTGACTTTTCCTAATTCCTACAAACTATAGAGATGTGCTATACAAGAGATCAATGATTTGAGTAAGTATACCATTGATCGACTTATTGGTACCTTAGCAGCCTATGAGATTTCAAAAATGGACAAGAGAGAAAATAATGTTTCAAGACTTGATGATCTAGAATGCAATGAAGATCTAGATGAAGTTGAAGATAATTTTGTGAGAATATTGTAGCGAGGCACTAGAAAATACAAAGGTAAGTTACCTCTTAAATGTTTTTCTTATGGTAGAATTGGACATTATGCTTCTAATTGCACTTATAGAGAAGACTATAAGAGATTGGATAATGATGAGAAGAAGAACAAGTTTAAGAGACACAATTTTAATAGAAGAGAGAAGAAGGGATTATGTTTTATTCAGGAACATACATCAGAAGATGAAGTTGATGATGATTTAAATGAAGCATCCTTGTTTCTAGAAATTGAGGATAAGGAGAATATTTTGGAGAAACTGAAAGAAGAGAAATCGGTTAAGACTGCATTGCATGCTAAGATAGTACCAAGTACATGGATTATAGACTTTGGATGTTCAAATCATATGACCAGTGATAAAGACAAGTTTATTAATTTGAAGAAGTATGATGGAGGATCAGTTAAGTTTATTGGAGAAGATGGTGCAGCTATTCGAGGTATTGGAAGCAGTTCTATTGATGGTAAGCATAAGACTAATGATGTTTATTATATTAAAGGATTAAGAAAAAGTTTGTTAAGTGTTAGTAAAATGTGTAGAAAAGGATATGAAGTGTTGTTTAGTATCACTAGACGTGCGAAATAAATAAGACTAGAAAAAGAGTTGCAGAAGGAATTAGAACATGTGGAAATGTATATTATATCAAGGACAAAAAGGACAATAAATGCTTGCTAGCATAGAAGATTGGGGTTTTTTTAGTTGTTCCAAAGAAGACAAGTGACTCGGATGAAAGAAAAGAGAAAGAAACAAATGATGAATAAGATGAATGAGAGGTGGAGAATTCAAAGAAATTTCTAGCTAAGTATGTTTGGAAGAATCATTCAAAGAATCATATAATTGCAGATGAGGAAAAATGTGTTCACACAAGAAGGAAGATTGTAGAAGCTCAAGATAAAGCTAATTATTATTTTCTATCTATGACAAAAATGGTGGCTTATGAGGAAGTAAGAAAAGATGAGAGTTGGGTAAAAGAAATGAAAGGAGAACTAAATCAGATTCAGAAGAACAAGACTTGGGAGTTGGTACCTAGAATGGTGGACAAGAATGTAATAGGAACTAAGTGGGTATTCAGGAATAAGTTAAATGAGCAAGGACATGTGACAAGGAATAAAGAAAGGTTGGTATGTAAAGGATATTCTCAAGTGGAAGGTATAGACTTTGAAGAAACTTTTAGTCTGGTAGCAAGGATAGAATCTATTTGTATGTTTCTTGCATTTTATACTTACAAGAACTTGAAAGTTTATTAGGTGGATGTCAAATCAACATTTTTTAATGGAGATTTAGTAGAATAAGTTTACATTGAGAAAGTTCTAGATGGATTCAGATTGACAGAAGATCTAGATGTGGTATGTAGATTGAAGAAGGAAGTGTATGGACTTAAATAGGCACCCAGAGCCTGGTATGCAAGATTGGACAAGTATTTGCTTCAACGGAATTTTAAGAAAAGTACACTAGACAATAATCTTTATTTCAAGACTAATGGAGATAAGTTGTTACTTGTTATAGTTTATGTTGATGACATTATATTTGGAGGAGATGATAGTTTATGTAAATAATTTTCTAAGGAGATGTAGAAAGAATTTGAAATGTCAATGATTGGTGAGTTATCTTTCTTTCTTAGGTTGCAAGTTATTCAATCAAAATAATTTTTTATTTCTTAGAGAAAGTATGTAAAGGAAATGTTGAAGAAGTTTAGATTTTATGATTGCAAACTAGTTACAACTCCTTTAACCTTTGGATTCAAGTTGAGAAAAGATGATGAGTTTTTGGAAGTTGAACAAAAGAAGTACAGATCGATGATTGGTGGATTGTTGTATTTGACTATGTCGAAACTAGATATCATGCAAGCTATTTGTTTGGTAGCTAGATTTAAGGAAAATCCAAAGGTGACACATAAGAAAGTTGTCAAGAGAATTTTTAGATACTTGAAAAGTACTGTGGATTATGAACTTTGGTACCAAAAAGGTGGAGATTTTATGTTGAAAGCCTATACTAATATAGATTGGTCTAAAAGTGTTAATGACTAGAAGAGTACTAGTGGTGGTGCAATCTATTTAGGGGACAAATTGGTCTCCCAATAAAGTAAGACACGTGATTCATTTTCCCTATCTACTACAAAAGTAGAGTATATTATAGTGACATCTTGTTGTACTTAGGTAATGTGGATTTGATAGACTCTTAAGGATATAAAGGTATCTTATGATGAAGAAATTCCTATTACATGTGAAAATACAAGTGCAATAAGCATTTCAAAGAATCCAATTATTCATTCAAGGACAAAGCATATTTCAATAAGATATCATTATTTAAGGGAGAAAGTTGCTAAGAAGGAGTTCGATTGGAATATATTTCTATGAAAGAGAAGGTTATAGATATTTTATCTAAGGCATTGGCAAAGGATACATTTAAGTTTCTTCGGGAGAAGCTTGGGGTTATTATCCCACCTTCTAGCTAGGTTCATTATGGGGATGCATATTTATTTTCCTGGATTGATGTTGTGGCTTCTCTTAGGGGGAGAAATGGTGTGTGCAGTGTTGTTGTGACCTTTATTCTTGATGGCAAAGGGGGAGATATTCAACTCTTTTGATATGTTGGGGAGAGTTTGAGAAAGCTTGATCTTTGAAGAAGAGATTGAGAGAGATAGTTTATAATTATGATGTATATTTTTTGAGAGATATTGAGTAGTATTATTCTTCTTTGAGGCGCAAGTGTCATCAACTGTTGCCATCAATGAAAAAGGGGGAGATTGTTGGAAGTATGTGTTGATGTGGTTGTCACTGATGTCAAACTTTTTGTTCCTAATTGGTTTGGAATGTATGTGGTGCAAAGCTATCTTGCTAATGTTGTATTTGTTCTATTGGTTGTTCTGGAAGTTCTTTGGTTCAAAATTTGCTACAACTGGTGTTGAGTATTGTTTTTTTCTTCATTGGATATAGTTTTAGTATATCGATATGATGGTCCTATGCTTTAAAAATATCTTTGTGTTTTTTGGGAGTTGTGGTATTGATCATTGCTGGTTGTGAAATTGTATGTTAGACCTATCCTTAGGTCTAGATATGATTTGTGGAAGCATGTTTGATATGTTATGGGTCTCACCGTAGTATGTGGAGATCTAGATTTGAGTTATGTGCATTAGAGAGTATGTTGTTGACTGTTAATTGCTTATATAAATGTGTAGCATGTGGATATATAGTTGGTTATGTTCCAGTGATTGAAAATCAATGAATTGATATTTGGAAATTGTGTTTTTGTCCTCTCTTTCTCTTGGAGTGGATCAATGTGTATTCTTGGTTCAAGAAGTTAATTTTGATTTAGGCCAACTTGGTTTAAGCTTTGATTTTCTATCTTTTATATAAGTATTTGTATGATTGAGTTGTGTAAGAGGTAGTGGAAGGAAAGTGTGATGAATATAGATGCGAGGATAATCAATTAGGTTTGTTAAAGAGCAAAAGAAGAGTTGTGTTCAAATGATATGCAAGTTGTGTTAAGACTTTGATAGAGATTTGAGACAGAGTGTTGGTAGTTGAAATCAAAGTTGTGTCTGTTAATGTTGGTCGCTTGATGTAGAGTTCAAAGACAACTTCATAATCAAGAGACCCTTCTTTTCAAATCATTTTTGTATCTTTCTGTGAGTGCAATTAGCTTTAGGTTTT
Organism: Cryptomeria japonica; assembly: GCF_030272615.1. Taxonomy (NCBI): domain Eukaryota; kingdom Viridiplantae; phylum Streptophyta; class Pinopsida; order Cupressales; family Cupressaceae; genus Cryptomeria; species Cryptomeria japonica. The sequence goes on along the minus strand of NC_081413.1, from coordinate 367,387,287 downwards.
TCAAGTCCCCTTTGTATCTTTCTCTAAGTGCGATTAGCTTCAAGTTTTGCAAGTCCTCTTTGTATCTTGCCTCATGAGATATTAGCCTTGGTGTATAAGTCCAAAGTAGTTATCTGTAATGTCCCTTTCTCAGTGATGTTCATTTAGTGATCTAGTGGCCTATTCTGAAGACCCCTAGGGTATGTGGAAAGGAGAATTAGGGTTTCCTACTTTTGTGGATTTTTGCATGAGGTTTCTAGGGTTTGTCAAAAGGGAATTCTTCAGTTCTTCTTATGGTTTCCTTTTGGGTTTTCCATGAACTGCAGGGTGGCATAACATACATTTGATTCTTTGGTGAAGTAAGAACTTACTATTTTTAGTAAGTCAGGGTTTGGCTATTTGGATGATGCAGTTCTACTGAGCTTTCCAAGCTCTTTCTCTAGGTGCAAAGATCATGTTTTTTGGAGCATTATTTCTTGACTTACTATTTTTAGTAAGTGGTTGTGTTGAGCATTTCTATTTTTAGCAGCCTCAGACGTGATCCTGACTCAGCACAGTTCAATGGTATTCCTCGCAGAGCTTCATCCTTGATTTTGGTATTGATCAGTATTGGAGTTATAAGTTATTTAATTAAATATTAATTCCTTATCCTAAGGTTTAATATTTAATTATTTTTATTACTGATTATTTGTGTTGTGAACAACTTAGGGGAAAATATTTATCTCCCATCTATATTGTTTTTCCTAAGTTAGGTGTTGAAATTTGAAGAATGCCTTTAATTATTGTTTGAGGACTTAGGCAAGTTCAAACTTGTCTTATTATTGATTAAATACAACTTGGGCACCCACTTTGGTAATGAAATGAAATGTAAATTGGATGCCATGTGATAGCAAAATGAAATGCAATGAGATTTGGGCAAATTTGGGAGCAATTACATTTGAATTTCAGAGAGAAAAATTTATAAATACAGGTGCTTGGCCTCTCATTTGGTATCTTATGAAATTGCATCATTATGTTGTCAGTTTGGCTATTGAAATTTAAGCTTCAAAGTGTGGCTTCCTAGCTAAGTCTCAGTTTCATACTTGGGAGATAGTACCTAGCTGTGTTTCTTGTTTTTCTAGTGTTGTTAGAGAGTGTTTTGCTGAGTGTGGAGTATTTTGTGTGAATTTTGGGGTGTTTTCTTATTGTTGGTCACAGAGTTGTTAAGACTTTATTTTGCTCATACCTCTTGACCAAGTGATTCTTTCATTCTGGATATTGGCTCTATCAAAACGTGGCATGGAGGCGATATAATTTGCAATTTTATACCATTGATTTAGAGAATTGAATTTTTAGTTGCAAATCATACCTTTCAGCTAGGTCGTACCATTCCAGAGATGCATTGGGATGTGTGTTTCTATTTAGAGGAAACTGGATATATCTTTCATTTGCATTTGATTTGGTGTGTTTCTGACTTCATTTGAGTGAGTTATGATCATTTTGGTGTTGTCGGTTGAGACTAGTCATGCTTGTTTGACTTCAGATTTTTGGTACAGCAGTAGTAGCATGATTTGAGTTAATTTGTTAATTTTTTCTTGTTGTAATCTGCATTAGATATTATCTCTAATCTTCTCTTTCTAAATTATAAGGTTGAGTAGTAGTACTACTAACCTTTTTGGGTGTTGCTTTCCCACTGCATAAGTGGAAGAGGCTGGCTTAGCCACCTATTTTCTTTGTAAATTAGTTATGAAGTTCAATCCTCCCACTAAGTAAGTGGTTGAGTGATTTTATGTTTGTAATGGTTCTCTCACTGAATAAGTGGTTTAGTTGAGCTTTGTTGTGCTCAGTCCTCCCATTGAAACATTGTGGTTGAGTGATTTGTGTCTTGGTGTGTTGTTCTCTTGGGTGGTTTACCACCAAGTTTCTTGTTTACCTGTTGGATAAGTGGAAGGGGCTGGCTTGCTACCCATTATTGTATTCATCTTTCAATTTTTTTTTAGTGCTAATGATCCCCGAAACACCATATGCTATCACCCTCCCAGATTCAACTCTTGATGAAAAAAAGGTGGAAGGGTTCCTTTCAGTTATTTTAGATTATTTCCCTAACCTCAATAGGCTACTGTGTTTTTTCTATTAATTTTATTGCTAAAAACAAAAAAAATAAAAATATCGGGGATATTACAGTGGTATCAGAGTTGGTTTTCCTACCAGCCTGTGAATTCAAAATGATCAAAGTTCTCCATGAGTGATAGAGACGTTCGTTACTACAATAGAGAACAAAGAAGACATTAGTGTCAGATTCATGTATTGCCAATAGAGGAAATTTTTTTAGAGGTTTTGAGAAACAAAGAGAAAGTTGTTGATTTAGCAGATTCAGTGGATTCAATGGTAGAGAGAATATTTGGTTAGAATGATGCAAATATGGCTATGGAAAGAGTTGAGAAGAAGTTTGACACCATGATGAACATGATGTCCCAGTTGCTAGCTACTATAACTCAGAATCTTAGTGGAGGTCATAATCAAAATCAAAACACAAATGATCATAATGTTAGCACCTCTAACAATCCACAGCGTAATGGGAATGCCAACAACCATAGAAGTAACAATGGTGGAATGTCAGTTGGTTCGGTGTCAAGACTCTTGCAAACCTGTTTTCCTTCCAAGGGAAGCACCACCACTTGAAGTTGAAGTCCTTGTGGCTGATAAGGTACAGTCTTGTTACACGAAGTATGCATCACTCCCTATGAAGATCAGAAATATTTTGTCTCTTGACCAGTTTATGAATCATAAGAAGAGGAGAGAAGAAAGGGGATACACAATGAGGGCTGCAAAATCCAAACGTTTGGATGGGAAGGTTGTCTTGACATATCAAGAATGTGTGAAAAAGCCTCAAGATACTCCCTCAAACTTGCATTAAATTAGAAATAATGATGATTGGTTTTGTGGAAAGAACAAAACAATGATTCTGAAGCATAATTCAGATTTAGTCAATGTTGATCTTGAGACCATTGAGTTCAAGAATCAAAAGCATGATACAGATATGTAGGTTAGAACCAATGAAGATGATTTAATTCCTAAGAGGAAATCAGACTTATCTTCACGAGTCTGATTTTGAACATGAAGTTAGTCATCTTGGTGAATTGGATCCTCCCAACACCATTGAAAGTGATGATGAGGGTGCACAAGAGGGTTGGGAAAGCTATGGGATCAGTGTTGACAAATATTATGATTATGATTTAAATCTTGACCATAGTGGCAGTTCACTTTCTACCCTAGATTAGAATTGGATAACATCCAATAACCCATTGTATGAGATAGAAGATGGAGCATCACATGGCTCTAGCATTTCTCTTGGTGAGAATAGCAAGGTGTGGAAACCAAGAGAATATTCAAAGTCTAAGTTGGAATTTGGTTCTCAACCTTTTGGCATTTGGGATCTTGATATGATAGAAACTAAGTATGAAGAGGATCCAACATGGGATGAATTTCCCTTTGATCTAGACAAGGCTCAAGAAACAAATTGTGCTGTAAACTATGATGAGACAATTAAAGAGATTCTCAAAAAAGAGATGGTTCATGACACTTGTTGGAAAATGGAAGAAACTAAACCTGCATATGATTCTTACTTTCACTTCAATGAGATAGGAGGATTTTGGTTTGACCCTTAGAACACGCTTATTCCCTTTGACTCTAATGTTGTTGCTACCCCATCTCAAGAGTTATGTGTTGAAGAGAAAATTGAAGGTATTAATTCTTTTGAGCATAAATCAGATTTTATTTTGCATGAAGCTGATCTAGAGCAGAGAACCGATGACTTCAATAATTTGGATTCTCAATTTAGTAGTGAGGATGAAAGGGAAGAGACACCTGAGAATTGTAGCAGCCATGGAACTACAGTTGAAAGGGATCTTGATAGCAGTTCATCAACTTCCTTTGACCAAAATTGGAGAAGGGAATTTTTATTAACTACTAAAAATGAAATACAAGTTTTGACTAGAATGGATGATGCACATGGGTATGTGAGAAGTTTAATCCATAATGTGCCAAGAGGTCAAGTGGAGTGTAATGTTTCCCTTGCAGATATTTGAAATATGAAGAATACTATAGAGCAAATAAAGGTAATATTATTGCATGAGATCCTTGATAGAGATATGGCTTCTAAGGTAGTTGACGATGCCATAGATTTATACCAAGGGACAAAGTCTAAATTGAAAGCAGTAGAGTTTCAGATTGCTATCAATAAACTCTTTAGGGAGAAAGAGAATAGGAAAAGAGCCAAAGAAGTTGAGCAAGTATTGGAGGAACTTGATTGCATTAAGAAAGAGTATGATCTTTCACATTGTCCCATAAAATCTAAAATAAGGAGCTTGGAGCAAAAAAATCCTTGGGGAAAGCATGAGGGCTATGATAGTAATTAGTTGATTGATAATCCTTTGTTTGATGTAGATGTTGATATGGCATTTGACAATCTACTCTTTGAGTTGGATGAATTTTTTTTTCCTAATTTTAGTGAAGGGAGAAGGGTTGGTTATAGGATATGGAATCAGGTGCAATTTCTAGCAATAAGTTGTTGATTCAGAATTGGGGATATGGACAAAATTCAGTATTGGTACCGTTGTTCACTTTCCAATTCGCACCCATGGGGCTACAGTTCTTGGCATGCAGATGAGTTCACATGCATTACTAGTTCAACAGATGGGTAGTATGTGGTTGAGGATGGTTGGTAGAGGAGATTTTCTCCTTTGTGATAGCTTTTCAGCTACTCTCATGACTCTTATTTATTCAGTGAGATTTCTAATTGTTCGTTGTTATTTTAAGTTTTTCACACCATTTATGGCGACCTCAATCTTGGGGCAGTTTGGTTTTGACCACTTGTAGTCTTTATTAAAATCAATTATGAGAGATTCTTTAGGCATGGTTCGATTATTCACTGCTATCTCTTGGATAAGTTTGAGACACTGCAATCATTTCTTGGTGTTAGTTGGAAATATTTCAGATGATGATTGGTTGATTGCAATGAGATGGGTTGGCTAGTGTAGACGAGGTCCTTCTATTGTCACTTAAAGACTAAGTGTCCATGGTATGTTTTTAGTTGGTAATGTTAGAGGCATTCCTGGGTTGATAGATTGTAGAGATAACAGTGAATGATCTTCATTTCTGTGGTGTCATGTGGAGTGACACTTGGGGTTATGTTATATTGTTGAGCATGGTCTTTTTTCTATTGCTCAGGATTGTGTTTGGCAGTGAAATTGCTAATGTGGATTTTATAGAGTTGCCTTGGCATGATATGTTACATGACATTGATTTCAGCTATCTCAAGAATTGTGTCTCGAAGTAGCAGAGAGCTCTAGTGAGATGACTACACTTAAGGGAATACTACTACAATTATTTCTACCACATATTTATTAGAATGTTTCCTTTCATGGAACTCTATGGTTGTGAAGCTAGGAGCTTCACTGATCTGATATTTGGTGATAGTAAATCCCCTCTGGAAAAGGATATGTTGCAGCAGAGTCAAGATATTTTGAGGTCCTTGAGGGACAATCTCTAACATGCACAAAATCAATAGAAGTTGTATGTTGATCAGCAGCAAATTGAGGGCACCTCTGTGGTGGGCGATATGGTCTACTTGAGGCTCCAACCTTATAGACATTCTACTCTCAAGAAGAGTGGAGTTGAGAAATTGAAGCCACATTTCTATGGGCCTTTCAGATTCAATGGGAGGATTGGAGAAGTGGTATACGAGTTGGAACTTCCGACGAGCAGCACGATTCATAATGTATTTCATATGTCTCACCTTAAGAAGGCTCTTGGACATAATGTTGTTACTTTAGCAGAGTTACCTCTGCTTGATGAGGAGGGAGAGTTAGTTCTGATTCCTAAAGCTATCCTTGACTTCAGGGAGAGTTCTTTGAGGAGAAGGGTGATCAAGGAATACTTGATCAAGTGAAAACTTTTTCCAGTAGAGGATGCTATGTGGGAAAATGAGGAGGTTTTACTGCATCCAGCCTTACAGTTGCTTGAGGACAAGCAATTTTGGGAAGGGTGGACTGTAATGTCCCCTTCTTAGTGATGTTAATTGAGTGATCTTGTGGCCTATTTCAAAGACCCATAGGCTATATGGAAAGGAGAATTAGGGTTTCCTGCTTTTGTGGAGTTCTACATGAGCTTTCTAGGGTTTGTTAGGAGGGAGTTCTTCAATTCTACTTATGGTTTCCTTCTGGGTTTCCATGAACTCTAGGGTGGCATGACATGCATTTGATTCTTTGGTGAAGTAAGAACTTACTATTTTTAGTAAGTTAGGGTTTGGCTATTTGGATGATGTAGTTCTACTGAGCTTTCCAAGCTCTTTCTCTAGGTGTGAATATCATGTTTTTCGGAGCAGTATTTCTTGACTTACTATTTTTAGCAAGTGGTTGTGTTGAGCATTTCTATTTTTAGCTACCTCGGACAAGATCCTGACTCAACATAGTCCAGTGGTCTTCATCACACAACTTCATCCTTGATTTTGGTATTGATCAGTATTGGAGTTATAAGTTATTTAATTAAATATTAATTCTTTATCCTAAGGTTTAATATTTAATTATTTTTAATACTGGTTATTTGTATTGTGGGCAACTTAGGGGAAAATATTTATCTGCCATCTATATTGTTTTTTCTAAGTTAGGCATTGAAATTTGAAGAATGTCTTAAATTATTGTTTGAGGACTTAGGCAAGTTCGAACTTGTCTAATTATTGATTAAATACAATTTGGGCACCCACTTTGGTAATGAAATAAAATGTAAATTGGATGCCATGGGATAGCGAAATGAAATGCAATGAGGTTTGTGCAAATTTGGGAGCAATTACATTTGAATTTCATAGAGAAAAATCTATAAATATAGGTGCTTGGCCTCTCATTTGGTATCTTATGAAATTGCATTGTTATGCTATTGGTTTGGCTATTGAAATCTAAGCTTCAAAGTGTGGCTTCCTAGCTAAGTCTCAGTTTCATACTTGGGAGATAATACCTAGTTGTCTTTCTTGTTTTTCCAGTGTTGTTAGAGAGTGTTTTGCTAAGTGTGGAGTGTTTTGTGTGGATTTTGGGGTGTTTTCTTTCTATTAGTCACGAAGTTGCTGAAACTTTATTTTGCTCATACCTCTTGACCAAGTGATTCCTTCATTCTGTGTATTGGCTCTATCAAAACGTGGCATGGAGGTGATATAATCTGCAATTTTATAGCCACTGATTTGGACAATCAGATTTTTAGTTGCAAATCATACCTTTCAGCTGGGTTGTACCATTCCAGAGGTGCATTGGGATGTGTGCTTCTATTTAGAGGTGATTGGATTACAAGTTTTGTTTTCATGTTTCATTCAGGTTATATCTTTCATTCGCATTTGATTTGGTGTGTTTCCGACTTCATTTGAGTGAGTTATGATCATTTTGGTGTTGCCGGTTGAGACTAGTCATGCTTGTTTGACTTCATGAGTGTTTGTTCTATTAATCTTATTGCTAAAAACAAAAACAAAAATTATTGGGGATATTATGTTATCTCTTTTCTTTGTAATATGATATACATAGTGGATATATTTTGTGGGTAGGTGCTCACCATGCTTTTTTCCTATTTAGGTTTTCCATGTATAAATCATGGTGTTAATGTGTTGGATGAGTATTGTTGATTTATTGTTTATGTTTTGCATTTAATTTTTGTTTTGGACCGATTCACTCCCTCTTAATCTTGCCTTGGGTTCAACATTAAATTCTTTAATAATCTTCTTAGGGGTTATTAAGAGTATTGGATGATAAAAATCCTTGCTAATTAGTTCTCTACATGTTGATAAGACTTGATAGGTAAGATACCCCTAGCATCTTCCAATAGAAACATTATAATGCTTTAGAAACTCTACATAAATATAAAAAAAGTCAAAATCAATTAGTCTTAAAATTTAAACAAACAAAAGTAGGTTAAATTGTTTTATATTCAATAATATAAATGTTTATATATTTGTATTATTTAACTTTCATCATTTTACCATTTAACCTATTAAAAAAACTAGTAGTGGTATTCCATTGATTAAAGTAATGGAATACATCAACAAATAGGTTTTTCATATATAGAAAGGGTTATGGATGACACAAACATAATGATCATGCAACTAAGACACATTAAATAATATGAATGATTGAACTGCATAATCTAGGTAGCTTGGGATGGTTATAAATCTCAAAATAATATGATATAAAGAAATTTAGGATAACATAATCAATCTAGGCTCATGATACAATCCTTCAAGTCAACATAAACAAGCTAGGGGTGTAATTAAAATCTTAGAGGTGGCTATCAAACATAAACTACATGAATCAAAAGTTACATGTGGCATGTGAGTTATATACATGAGCTAAGGGACATGAGATTAGAATTTAAGTCTAATTTGGCATGAGCAAAAATTTAGTGCCAAGATAACATTCTCAATCATACTTGTAATAAGCTTAATTCAATCGAGCATAAATCATGTGAAAAAGTAGTCAATGCTAGTAGTTACTTCAAAAGAGTGTTCATAAATTAGTATCTATCAACCAAGATGTTAAAATCACACAATAGAAAGAATTATGTTGACTAATAGAAATAAATTGCGCCTTCATTTTGTCTCAACCACTTATAGTTTTGAATTTTTTTAGATAAAATCCTAGGATAGTTTTTTTTTATAAAAGCAATGGAATGATTTTCCAATTTAGTTTTTAGTGACAAGGATTTCAAATTTTTTTATTTATTTTTATATCTTCATGCAAAGAAGTCCAAGTAATGATAGAAAGTTCAAATTTGACAATCCATAAACTTTAGATCTAGAAATATATTCTTGTTTTCCTAGAGCATCTCAAATTCAAGTATTCTAGTCATCAAGATTAAATTGACAATATCTCAAAGCAATGTCAAGTTACAATTTTTTACAGGTTTCATGATTTAGATTGAAATATTTTGTAATCAAGGAGATTTTTTATGCATTGAATTACTAAATTTAGTAATATTTTTGTAATCAAGGAGGTTTTTTTATGCATTGAATTACTAAATTTAGTAATGGTTGTTTATAGTGATTTCTATTTAAATCATATTATATTTCTAAGTGTGGATAAGTTGAGAGCCTTTTTTTTAAAAAAATAATTATTAAATGGGTTTTCTTTAATGTTCCTTTATTTCCTACTTTTATATAGCTTTAAACAGTTTTTCTTTAAACGATTAATTTTAGGGATAAATATTGATTATATTTTTTCCTTATATTAGGGCATATTATTTTCTATATGTGAATTTTCTTGCACAAGACGTGAGGAATTATGATAGAAAATAAGTAATTATGTTGTTGAAATTATTATTTATTCTAGTTAACTACATGTGTAATATCATTTCTTAAATTCAAAATTGAAAAATATGTTTCAAGATTTTAATAGAAATCATTGACTACTCCAACTTCTAACTTTTCATGCAAACTTAGTATCTAATCCTTGAAATATTTTCTTAATGATCTAAGTTGGCATTCCTCTCATAATATTATGTATAGTAAAATATCAATGTTTATTTTTAGCTAGCAAGAAGTGTTTATGATATGTTAAAACTAGTTGTTTCATCCTTACAATATACTAAATTGTACTTGCAATGCATAAATATTATCTTCTAGAGCTTGTATCAAAGAGAAAAAATATGTATATATTATCTATTGTTCTGTGCCTAGGGTAAATTTATCTTAATGTTAAGGTTTACTTTAGATCTCATTAAGATTCCCCTTCAAATTTAAAGGGAGGCTTAACCTCACACACTATTATATTTTTATGTTATCTAAAAGACAAATTAAAATACTAACGGTTTTGTTGAGTCCAAGCTAACATCAAGAGATCCAGCCTTATCACCTTCAATTGATGATATTCCATTCTACAAAATAATAATCATTCTATCTAACAAAAAGGAAAAAGCATTTTCAAATGATGGATCTATATTGGATGAAAAATTAGGGTTTCATAAGTTAAGCCTTGTAAACTAGAAAATGACCTTATTTTCCAAACAATACATTAAAGGAAGGAAGAAATCAATTGATCCAATGTAAAAGGATTGAATACAAATCAAGTTGTTTTTCCTTTGTTTAGTTGAAATGGATTTGAATATATTTGAACGCAAGTTACATACATAGAATACAAACACAGAGCTAAGTCTGAGTAGAAGAAATATAAGAGCACACGTGACAACAAGTGTTGAATGTCCTGGAAATTGAGAGGGGGGGTAAACCAATTGACAATAAAGTTTTCTTCTATCCTTATTGCACATATCCAAAATATTTAAACAGAATTAATAAAATTTGAAAATGAATGCAAGAATCAGATCAAACACAAGAAACATCAGAATTTACATGGAAAACCCAAGAAGGGAAAAAATCAAGGATAATGCTAATTCTCAATATTTAAACACTGGTTAAGGTGACACTAGTTAAGATGATTTTTACAAAGAGTGGCTCATTGCCAATGTGCTCACTGTTGGTGGGCTCATTGCCCTAAAAGGCTCACTACCAATATGCTCACTATAGATGGGCTCACTGCCCTAAAAGGCTCACTACTGAAGAAGAAAGAAAGACAAAGAGAATCCACCACAAGAAAAACACAGTTTGCACTATCGAAACTGCTTTCAGAAGTAATCCACAATACTATACTCACACAATCATTGGATTATTTTAATCTAGAAATCATAATAATGTTGGATATTGTTGAGAAGTTTGCTAGAATGATGTGTTGTCATTGATGTCAACATATTCCATTGTGTGTTCTAGTGTTATAGTAAGATTAAATGAGTTGGTTTGGCTAGTGTGTTGCAGATGAGGGATTAAAGGGTTTTGAGATAAGTATCCATAGTTGATTCAACTAAATTTTCAAAGGTTCACTTGAAGATTTGATCGAGTTATAAGATCCGGTATTGTGGTTGGTTTTTCTGTTGTTCAGTATTGATCAATGTTCTAGAATTTACTCTGCATTGCTCTGCGTTGAAATATCTTTGTTTGCGGATCTGGAAGAGTGTTTGGGACATTCATATGTGTCCTCAATTCAGATGGAACATGATTTGGAAGTCCGCAAGTGAATCTTTCAATTTGACAGTTAGTTCAGTTTGTGTTCTTGAGGTTCGGTATAATGATGATGAAGATTCTAGTAAGTGGTGATGTTGTAGTTGTTTATGTGGTAATTCATGATGCTTATGGATGTTTCTAAATCGTGTCCTATCCATTTTGATGGTATGCATTGATCATTGTGTGTGTTATTGATGCTTTTCCTTATCCAGTGGTGTTCTTCATGTTCTTGGCCGACATGATGATTGTAGCGTGTTGTGGATATTCAAGGCATAATTTTTTGAGGTGTTTCTTGTTTAAGGTGTTGATTTAGGTCCATACTATGTCTTAGCAAAAATTGTTTCAGTCCATATATTATATTGTAATATGTATGATTATATTATTGTAATTTGTAATGAGTGTTGAGCCGACCTTGAAATATGTTGGCATGACTGATGGTGTTGGCACAACCAGTTCATCAGTTAGTATTGTCATTGATGACCAACACTTACCAGTGAATAAGGCCAAACTCATAGGCAAGAAGGTGTGGTAAACCTAAATGGTTTACTCATGGTGGCAAATAGTATGGAGGATTTGGTTCTTCCCTAATATGAATTATTGACACACTCAAGCAGTGTGTTGGTTGAAGACTAATTGGTTAAAGGATAAACAAAGTAGCTGACTGGTCAGACAAGCATTCAAAAGGTGTTGAGATTAGTTTTTTAAACTAGCAATTGAAATGATGATGCGGTCATAGGAGGTGACTCAGAGTACAGTTTCGTATTCTTATATATGAATAGAACACCCTAGACAAACATGTGATCAGTCTACTTGATGCTCAGTGACTGGTGGCAAAAGATGAAGAGTTACAGCAGTGAATCAGTGATACAGGCTGAAGAATGCTATCCACCAAGAATCTCATATCAGTAACCGGTAAGTTGGATGCGATGACCAAAGGTGAGTTAGTCAGGATGAGATATCATCAAATAAACTACTAGTGAAGTCTACAATAGTTCGCAATCAGTTAAGGTGAGATTTGTGCAGATTTTTTGGTTCGCATTAAATAGGCAGAACACGATTGAGAAGTTGCTAAAATTATGAGTTGCGGTGGCAGATAAGGATGAGTTGCTGGTGAGAATCATGGAGAGCACGCAGAGAAAGTGTGGGAATATTTGGGAAGATTTGAATTTTAAATCTACCGAGTGTTAGGTGTAAACTCATTTGGGAACCAACTGGTATGTGTTGGCAAAATATAGTATAAAGGTTTTTGGCGAAAATCAAAAAGTTTGATCATAAAATTGCTAAGTGTAATTTTGAAGAGAGGCGATCCAACAAGGTGAGAAGAGTGTAGAAATGCTAAGTGAATAACAAAGTGGTGAAGAGAGTATGTAGAGCTCAGATAGTGTGAAGAGTAGAGAAAGAATGCAAAGCACCAGTAGAGTGTAGAGCAAGTGAAATGCAGAGCACCAGTAGAGTGCAGAGCAAGTGAAATGCACAACACCAGTAGAGTGCAGAGAAAGTGTAACCAATGGTCAAAACAAATATCTTCAATTGGATCTAATTAAGCTAAGATTAGCTATTATAGCAGATCATTATCTTTGTTGTTTTTGAATAACTACAACAGTAAAATCCCTTATCCGGGTGGACTTTAATAGGTCCCTTGGTAAAATCCCTTAACTAGGTGACATCTTAATTGATGATCCTAAGTCCTTTAACAAGGATACCTCTAATAGGGTAAAGGTTCTAACAGGCCTTGAAGAAAAGCCCTTAATCAGGTGGCACCTGACAGTGTCTTTGTAATCTCCTAACAAGGATGGCTCCTCACCAAGCGTACTCCAGAAGAGTGAAGATTTTATGATTCTACTCACACTGTGGTTTTCTCCTATTTGAGTTTCCATGTGATAAACCTTGGTGTTCATGTATGATTGATTTTATGTGTGCATGTTTCTTATTAATGCTTCTTATACTGATAAGTGTTAAGTTTGAGTAGAAACTTTGATTAATGTTAAATCTGCTAGAACTAGTATAGTGTTGATTCACCCCTCCCCTCTCAGCATCGGTTGGGACTAACAATTGGTATCAGAGTTTAGGTCCCTAGATTTAGAAGATCTTAATAGCTTAAGAAAAGATCCAAGATGATATGAAAGGGAGATCCCAAGCTCTCTAAGGAGAATTACACATTATGGTGTGGTAGAATGAAGCTCTACCTAAGAACCCTAGGAGATCAATATGGAATCATGTGAGCATAGAGTACAATAAACCTACTGGGGTTCTCACTGTAGATCAGATCAAAGAGAAGCAAGATAACATCACAACTATGGAGGTGATTGCTAGTACTATATCTGATAATGAGTATGCTGAGATTCAAGATCTGAAAACAGCCTATGAGATATGGAATGAGCTAAAGACTATTTATGGAGGAGATCATCATGCACAAAAGGGTAAGGTGGATAGTTGGAGAGGCAAATTTGATGAGATGAGGATGCAAGAAGGAGAGAATATAGAACAATACAACAAAAGAATAAAGGATGTGGTAAATTCCCTCAGAAATGCTAAAGAAAAACTTGAGGAAGATGATGTGGTCAACAAAATCTTGAGAACCTTGCTATGATAATATTCCATAAGGGTTTTTGCAATTTAGGAACTTAGATTATTGGGAACAGTTAATGTTACACTTGACTCCCTAATCGGTAAGTTGACTACCTTTGAACTGAGCAACTATGATAACAGTTTGTGAAATATTGATGTTGCCTTCAAATATTCCATGACACTTGCACTAACAATGAGAAGAAAAGAAACTGAAAGTAGTTCTACTACAAGAATCGATCATTATCATGAACATGACAACTTGTTATCTGAAGAACGGGAACAAGATGAGCTTGAAGCTCTAATAGCAAGAAGGCTTGCAAGAGGAAAAGGAAAGTACAGAGGTAAAATACCCTTGAAGTGTTTCTCTTGCAATAAAATAGGTCATATTGCATCCAGATGTCTTGACAATGATAGGAAGGATAACTTTAGAAGATACAAAGATAAGAACAAGAAGGAGTGCTATCTTGCAGAAGAAGGAGTTACCGATGAAGAATCAAAAGGATTTGATGGAGAAGGGATTGTATTTGTAGTGGTAAAGGAAGATATCATAGAGGAAAGTTATATGGAACTGATTTCTAGTTCAAACTGGTGTGGAGACTGGATAATTGACAATGGTTGCACTCACCACATGACCGGTGACAGGAACAAATTCCTCATCATGGAGGATTTGTTGGCATATGGACACTCCAATGAGACATTGTATGTGATTGAAGGTTTTGTCATTGATGGAAACCTTGCAATCCTACGACACCGGCAAGACATTATACTAGCAAAGCATTACACATGCAAGATAGTGCACCGGCATCATTAGATCACTCAGGACACCGACACCGGCACAAAAGAAAAGATGTATACCGGCATAGAGGCCGATAGGATTTTTGTTATGTAATATTTTGTTTATTATTGTAAGCCGACTTGGCAAATTGTAAAATGACTCTTGTATATAAAGGAAATCATTGTAGACATTTGTAAAAGAAAAAAAGCAGGAGCATAAAGAAAATTATTAGGCAGACCTAATGTGCAAATTATAGGTCAAGGGTATATGTAAAGAACAGAGTAGGAACCGGTACTGAATCTAGCATTGAAGATGCTATTGTAAAGCAGTACAAGTCATTGGATTGGTATAATCCTTATTGTAAGTCAGTGTGACTTCCCATTGAGCAGTGAGCTCTAGGTAGTTGGCCTTTCTGCATGTGCAGGCCCCTATTGTAAGTAATATACTCTTATTGGCCAGTGAGTGAATATTGTGGGTCACAAATCCCACCGAGGTTTTTCCCACACCAGGTTTCCTCGTTAAACATCTTGTGTTATGGTGTACTTTTCATGTGGATGTTCTTGATTCTGTTTATTGCATTATTTCTTGCATACCGGTACAGTGTTATATTATGTTCTACATGTTTTAACTTAAGAAATTCTTATTACCAGTCAGATATTGATTCACCCCCCCCCTCTCAGTATCTGTAGGACCCCTAACAATTGGTATCAGAGCGTGGTCCTCTATTTTCAGAAGCCTAACAACTTGAGGAAGATCTTGACATCGGTAAAGATGGAAAATCTAATGAAGCAACTTGAAGGAGCTCTTCCAGACTATGATGCAGAGAAATTGAAAAATATCAAATTAGAAGATGATTTAAGAGCAGCTTAGGATATCATTCAGGCACTTCAAGAAAATTTTACTATTGCAAGAAATAAGAGAAGAGAACTTTGTGAAAAATTGCAAAATGAGAATGATGAAAAGGAATCACTTAATGATATGATAAGCAAGTTGAAACAAGAGATCATGACAACAAAAAATGAAATGCAGGATATGACTATGAGATTTTGCAAAGAGATTGAGGATAGGAAGAAGAATGAAGAAGAATTGACCAGAAGACTAAGTGATGTAGCAAATGAGAAAACAAGACTTAGCTATGAAAATGACATGTTGAAGACAGATCTAATGCATACTTAGAATGACTCAAATGAACTGATGAGACAAAAAGAAATCTTGGGAAGAGAACTAGAAACTGCAAATCAACAAAAAGAAAAATTCAAGAAAAGCTCAGAGGAACTTGGTACCTTGCTAAAGAATAAAAAACCTAAAGGTGACACTTCTGGAATTGTCTTTGAAGTTGGAGAAAGCTCCGGTACTGCAAATACTCAGGATCACAGCAAACCGGTAAGACAACCAAATGCTTATAAATTCAATGGAAAATGCTTTAACTATAATAAGTATGGTCATAGAGAAAATGAATGTAGATCTAGGAATTATCAGAATATCAACACACCCACCGGTCAATTTTCAAAATGCAACAAAGTTGGTCACAACTCTGAAAATTGTAGAATGAATGTGAGATGTTATGTTTGTGGAAGATTTGGACATTTATCAAATCAATGCAGAACACAAACCAGCATAGGTTATGGGAAAGCTATTTAGAAGAATAATGAAACTTGTTATGCATGTAATAAGATTGGGCATATTGCTAAATTTTGTAGAAGTAAAGGAACACTGGTAGACAACAAAAGTGCTAGCTTGAAAGGTAAAGAAAAAGTTGAAGAGGTTAAGCAAGAATTCTCAAAACAATGGATTAGAAAAGCTGATCTAAATATTGGGAATACTTCTCCACCAGTAGAACCAACCAATGCTTCACCAGTAGGATAGAGTGATGCTTCACCGGTAGGACAGACTAGTGCTCCACCGGTAGGAAGTTCTTCATCTAATTGAAGAAAATTTCCTTGAGGGTTTGGCAATCAAATGACACATGTGCTAATTATTCCCTCAGTTAGAGATAAGAAGTTGAAAATTACTTATTACCGGTAGACAATGTTAAGTGAATACTTAACCGATATGCAATAAATGTGGTAGATGGCGAAAAGACATTATAAAATAAGGTTTTGGCTCCATTTCATTTCACCATGATTTCAAATTTTTAGAGAGCACGAAGATTCCGAGCTAAGGCATTTCGAGCAAGAAGCAAGCACACTCCAAGCAATCATCCATCCAAGGCAGAAAAAGGTATTTAATCATGGCATCCACCTTTACAATTGAATACATAGCAAACCCTACTATTTCTAAAGTAATTAAAAGACCTAGGCCCGTATTTCAATTAGTTCCCGAGATAGCAAAGAAGGATGATACCCTAGGTGCTTTTTCTCAAATCCCTAAGGGAGTTGTATATGTTGAAGACCCTAGAATGTACATCCATTGCAACATTGAAGAGTTAGGAGATGAGGAAATCAAAACCATGTATAAAACTGTGATATGTGATGATACCGGCAATGTTAAAGATGAACACAAGATTATTGAAACCCTAGGATTCATAGAAATCCTTAGCATTCCCGAATTTCCTAAGGATGTGATTAGGATAGTGTTAAGCAGAGTTCATGGAGAATTTTTCTGGTTAGATGCAATCCACAAGATCACCAAGGAAGATGTGAAAGCTGTCACAGGGTTACCAACCACTGGTAAGAGACCAGATAAAACCAAGAAGGTTCCCAATGACCTAGTTATAAAACTAACTTGTGCAACATTCGATAAGAGATCTCTAAGGGTTAATTATGTAAAAGATATCAATGTGAGATTCATAAGTATGATATTAGATTACAAGGCCACTCATGCTAATAGACTTAACTCAGTTTCAAGTTTATGCATTAAGAGTGCTTATGATATGGTAACAGACAATGCAAAAATTGACATCTATGAATGGTTAAAGGATGAACTAATTGACAACCTTGGAAAAATAAAAAAGGATAAGAAAGGAACTTTCAGATTTGGAAATCTGTTAGTATGCCTAATGCTACACATAACAAAATAGGTTCCTGGTATAGGTTATAAAGAACTTGGATATGACATACCGGTAGGAAAACAATTGACTGAACTGTTCAATACCATGGGTGAGAACAAGGAGAACAATATACATGACTTTTTCCAAGCATTGAAGACCAAAATGAAGCAAATAATAAGGTTATCCCAGAAAATAGTAGACAAATACAAAGATGATATATGCTTTGTTATTAAGAAAGATGAAATCTGGATGGAACCGGTCATTCCAAGAACAATTTGGGTAACCAAGATGGGCTATGAGACAAATGATCACATAGTTGAAACTTATGCTAAAGCACTTCTAGAAGCCCCCAATTAACCTAAGGAAGAAGTATTTGGTAGTGCTGAGACTATAGAAAGCCAAATACAATCAAAGAAAAGAGTAAAGAAGGTTGAGGCATTTGTAAGGAAAGGATCCAGGCAAGCAAAAGCCATTAAGGAAGATGTATTAAAGAAAACCGGCATAACAGAGGATGAGTTGGTAGCTCCACAACTTGAAACTCACCTATCACTGATAGGTACTTCTTCAGAAGGTGACATGCCAGCAACTTTTAAAAGAGTTGTTAGAAAAAGAGATCCCTCACCGGCAACCACTCCTTCACCTAGAAGAACAAGGAAAAAGAAACAAGCAGTGAGATCTCTGGTTAGAAAGGCCACACCCAAGAAGAAGCTGACACCAAAGAAAAAGAAAAGGACAAACAGTGACTTGGCACCTCTTGATATATTGTTAAATGAAATCACAGAGGAAGGAAAACTGAAAAACATAGAGAAAATTTATGACACTCTATCTGTTGATGAGAAAGAGCAAGTTGAGAATAGTGTTATACTGCATATGGACATGTACAAGAAATTTTTTATGGAAGTAGCAAATGAAATTCCTGATGATTTATTCAAAAGACTTGAGGCCAGAAGGCAAGCAGTGATAGAATTAGATAAGAAAATAAACATAGAGAAACTACTTGCTGTGTATCCGGTAAACTCTCCAAAGGAAATTGATGATTTGATTGCTCAAGCAAACTGGTCAGTATTCTCTACTACACACCGGCATATTTCACTGGTGGCAGGAAGAGTTACTGAAGTAATCGAGGAAATAGAAGATGGATGGGATATATTCCTGGTTGACAAAGAAAAACAAGAAGAATACAAGAACCCTAAACCTATAAAGGTATATCAGAAGGATAGAGACAAGGGGAAAGGCAAAGTTCGTGGACCACCAAGCATCAAAGTTAAAGACAACCTACCCCCACTGGTGAAAATAACAACTACTGAAGATCAACCGGCAACAGAAAGTATGGATGTAGATGATAAAAATCCTAATTCTGAAGTTCTATATACTGTAAATGTTGATACCCAAAAGATCAACATAATAGTAGATAAAGATACAACTGACAAGTCAGATATGGCTAATGAGCCTCCAGTAGCAGGGGAAATAGAGAAACCGATAGAGGATACAGAGAAAAAGGCAGAGACTGAGGCACAGACAAAGACAACACAACATTCAGAGAAACCATCAAAGCTAAAGGCTCCGGAACAGGTACATAAGGGAACGGTGCCACCGGTAAGTAGTGAAGTAGGAAAACTAGTGCTAAAAGAAATGCAGACACAAACTAACCTGCCAGAGGTCAATACAAGCATGGTTACTTCCACTGGTACTTAGATTGTTGGATCATCATCAGTATTCAAGTCAAAAAATGTGACTAAGGTATTACTTGATTCTATCAAGAAAATAACTAACTGCAGCTCATAGGCTTATAAGGTAATTGATGATTCTATACCAATTTTGAAGGTAATAGCTCCAAACTGCAATATAGATAATAAAGATTCTTTAGGACAATTGGATACATTGTGTAAATATATTTTTGAAAATATTGAGAAAATAAAGGAAGAATCAGTGAAGGATAAGGTAGAAAAAGAAAAACAGAAATTCTTTGATGAGGAAATAAAGAAGTGTAACAGAGATTTTGACACACTTCTACCGGAACTATGTAGTTTGTTGAAAGAATACAAAAATCTATATAAAGATACATGTAAAACAAACTTTTTGACTATAGCTATTGACAAGAAAATAAGCAAGACATAGGATGAGATAAATAAACTTGCAGACAACTTTGTCAACTCACCTGATTCATTATCAGTTTTTGAAGAGAAGATAGCAAATTTTGAGGAAGAATTACTCAAACTGGAAAGAGAAAAAGAAAGAATAATAAATAAGGCAAAACATGTGAGATCTAAACTGAGTCCAAGATTGGACTATTTAGCATCTCTGCAGAAGGAAATTTTAGAGGCACTAATACAAGGCAGCAAAACAACGACATAGCATTTGCAGCATCTCACCGGTACAGTAAAGAGGACTGAGACAACAATAAAAGATAATAAGAAGTTTATGGATAGTATAAACTTAATCTTGGGAGACCTTTTTTAGATAATAACTACCCAGCTACAAGGTTGAGGATATGGATAGCTGAACCTACAAACTCTACTGACATCTTGACAACCTTTGTCATTGATGCCAAAGGGGGAGTAGTGGGATAAGAAAATTCAAAACACAAGAAACACATGAATCATATGCTCAGGGGGAGCTCTCAGATTTTTGGTAAACATTTTTGGTAACATTTTTGGACTACACATTTTGGATACTTTTTGAAATTTCTCATGAGTGTTGCCATCAATACCAAAGGGGGAGATTGTTGGCATATGGACACTCCAATGAGACATTGTATGTGATTGAAGGTTTTGTCATTGATGGCAACCTTGCAATCCTATGGCACCGGCAAAACATTATACCGGCAAAGCATTACATAGGCAAGATAGTGCATCACCATCAGTAGATCACTCAGGACACCAGCACCGGTACAGGAGAAAAGATGTATACTGGCACAGAGGCCGATAGGATTTTTGTTATGTAATATTTTGTTTATTATTGTAAGCTGACTTAGAAAATTGTAAAATGACTCTTGTATATAAAGGAGATCATTGTAGACATTTGTAAAAGAAAAAAAGTAGGAGCATAAAGAAAATTATTAGGCAGACCTAATGTGTGAATTATAGGTCAAGGGTATATGTAAAGAACAAAGCAGGAAGCGGTACTAAATCTGGCATTGAAGATGTTATTGTAAAGCAATACAAGTCATTGGATTGGTATAATCCTTATTGTAAGTAAGTGTGACTTCCCATTGAGCAGTGAGCTCTAGGTAGTTGGCCTTCCTGCATGTGCAGGCCCCTATTGTAAGTAATATTCTCTTATTGGCCAGTGAGTGAATATTGTGGGTCACAAATCCCACCAAGGTTTTTCCCACTCTGGGTTTCCTCATTAAACATCTTGTGTTATGGTGTACTTTTCATGTGGATGTTCTTGATTCTGTTTATTGCATTATTTCTTGCATATCAGTACACTGTTATATTATGTTCTGCATGTTTTAACTTAAGAAATTCTTATTATCGGTTAGATACTGATTCACGCCCCCCTCTTAGTATCTATGGGACCCTAATAGGATTGTGATGGAGGATTTGTGAGATTCGGTAATGACGCTCCTTGTGTGATAAAAGGTAAGGGATGTATAGCCCTAAATGATAAAACCAATTATAAAGATGTTTACTGGGTAGAAGGGGTGTATTATAGTCTTTTAAGTGTTGCAAAACTTAACAATAAGGGTTATCAATTGGATTTTAATGATAGAATATGAAAAATAAGTGATAAATTAGGAGGTTTGATTGCTACTGGTAAACAAACTAGAGGTAATTTGTTCTACCTAGACACCACTATTGGAAGTTTCCTAATGATAAAGATAGAAGATAGTTGGATGTGGCACAAAATATTGTGTCATGTTAATTTTGATAGCATAGAAAAGGTTAGTAAAATGAAGTCTGTCAAAGGTGTGCCTAACATTATGAAACCTGAGATTGCTATGTGCAAAGACTATCAACTAGGAAAGTTGACCGGATCTAGTTTTAGCAATAAATCTTATTCATTTGAGAATGTGCTAGACTTAGTGCATATAGATTTGTGTGGTCCTATGAGGACTAAGAGTTTCTATGGGGACCGGTATTTTATGTTGTTTGTAGATGATTTATCAAGAATGATGTGGGTTGTATTCTTGAAATAAAAATCTGAAGCCTTTCACATGTTTTAGGTCTTAAAGGCTCGAGTGGAGAGAGGAACTGGTAAGGATCTAAAATGTTTGAGATTAGATAGAGGAGAGTTCACCTCTCTAGAGTTCATAAACTACTATGAAGAAAAGGCGATTATAAGGAAGATGTATGCACCCAGAACACCTCAATAGAATGGGGTTGCTAAAAGAAGAAACAAAACTCTATTTGATTGTGTGAGGACTCTAATGACTCAGAAGGATATTCCACATGTCTTCTGGAGAGAAGCAGTGAGTAATGTTGTGTATACCTTAAACTAGATACAGGTGAAGAATGAGATAAATAAGGCTCCCTATGAATTATGGTGTGGATACTCACCCAATGTGAGGTACTTCAAGGTATTTGGAAGCAAGTGCTACATCAAGGGGGATGAGTACTCTGAAAAGTTTGATCCTAAGAGTGATGAAGGAATCTTCTTAGGTTACTCCATAAAGAGTAAAGCATACCGGTGTTTGAACAAATGGACCGGTAAGATTATGGAGAGTGAAAATGTCAGAGTAGATGAGTTCTTTGAGAAAACAAACAAGACAACAAGAGTGAACCAAAGGACTATCAAGGATTCTATTACACTATACTAGTCAAACCTAATGTAGAGAATCCTAGTGTAGCTGCAAATGAGGAAGCATGTGAAGTAGAACCTACACAACCGGCAGAAGAGGCTCCAAGAAATGAATCGATACCACCAAGATATGTCAGAAACAATCATTCAGTTGACAATATTATTGGTGACATGAATGCAGGAGTATTGACTAAAAGAAAATCAAGGGAGAGTACCTATCTGCTCTCTAAAATTGAGCCCAAAATTAAAAAGGAGGCTCTAAAATATGAAGATTGGATCAAAGCTATGGAGGAAGAGCTAGAGCAGATTGAGAAAAATGAAACTTGGACCCTTATGTCCAGACTGGAGAACAAAAATGTGATAGGCACCAAGTGGGTGTTTAGAAACAAAATGGATGAAACCGGTCAAGTAGTAAGAAACAAAGCAAGGTTAGTCCGCAAAGGGTATGCATAGGAAGAAGGTTTGGATTATGGAGAGACCTTTGCACAAGTGGCCAGATTGGAAGGGGTCAGAATCTTGCTTGCTTATGTTTCTTACAGGAAGTTCAAGGTCTACCAAATGGATGTCAAATTGGCATTCTTGAATGGTGTTCTAGAGGAATAAGTGTACATTGAGCAACCGAAAGGGTTTTCTTTAGAAGATAAAAGAGATATGGTATGTAAGCTAAAGAAGGCTCTGTATGGGCTAAAACAAGCACCAAGAGCTTGGTATGAGAGACTGCACTCATACCTGATAAGTATAGGGTTCATGAGAACCAATGACAATAGTAACTTGTATTTTAAGAATGGAAAAGAAGGAAAACATCTGATTGTAGAGATTTTTGTAGATGTCATCATCTTTGGAGGAGATGATGAAATGAGAAAAGGTTTTATAGAAGAAATGAAGAAATAATTTGAAATATCCATGATCGATGAAATAAAATTCTTCATTGGTCTACAAGTATCTCAGCTAAAGAATGGTATATTCATTAGCCAAACCAAATTTATAAGGGAAATACTGAAGACCTTTGGAATGGAAGATTTCAAACCTGTTGGAACTTCGATGGTTATAGGTTGCAAGGTTTCCAAAGATGATGAGGCTAATGAAGTGAATGAGACACAATAATGATCCATGATCGGTAAGTTCCAGTATGCAATGCACAGTAGACCGGATATAGCACAAGAAGTTGGCTTGGTTGCTAGATTTTCTGCAAATCCAAAAGAGACTCATATGGTGGTCGTTAAGAGGATATTCAGATGCCTTAAGGGGATTGATGAGTATGGTCTCTAGTATCCATATAAGGGAAATTTAAACTTAAGTGTCTTCACTGATGCAGATTGGGCAGGAAACATTGATGATATAAAGAGCACTAGTGGAGGTGCATTCTTTCTTGGAGATAGGATTGTGTCATGAACAAGCAAGAAACAAAACTATATCTCTCAATCCATAGTTGAGGCAGAGTATATGGATACTGCAATCAATTCTACACAAGTAGTATGGATTAAGAAGATCTTGGAAGGTATCCAAGAAAAGGTGACTAAACTGTGGTGATACACTATGACAATACAAGTGCCATCAACATATCCAAAAACCCGATAATGCACTCCAAAACCAAGCATATTGCAATAAAATATCATTATCTTAGGGAACAGGTGTAGGACAAAGAAGTTAGAATGGAATATTTGACAACCAAGGAATAGGTTGCATACATGTTCACCAAGCCACTACCTAAGGATAATTTTGAGTAACTCAGAGGTAAGCTAGGGGTAATTCCCCTGCATGCTCTAAGGTGAGTGAAGATCGGAACAACTTCAATCCAGTATGATTTTTCTTGAAAATTCTATATATTTGGATTGATGATTATGGACTACTCCTATTAGGGGAGCAGTCATTGCAGTATGTGAAATAGGATGTCTAGACTACACCTTTGGCATTGTTGTCAAAGGGAGAGTGAAGTCAGATGTAACATGAAGGAAGATGAAGTCAGATGTGACATGAATAGAAGCCAATGAAAGGGGGACTAAGATCTTTACTTAAGATCTTTACTCAAGATCAAACAAAGTAGTTGATCGGTACAATAGAAGTAGAAGTGACTGGTTGCTAAAAGAGAAGTTTGAAGTGTTGCCATCAATGCCAAAGGGGGAGATTGTTGGCATAATTGATGGTGTTGGCACAAGAAGTTCATCAGTTAGTATTATCATTGATGACCAACACTTACTGGTGAATAAAGCCAAGCTCATAAGCAAGGAGGTGTGGTAGACCTCAATGGTTTACTCATGGCTGCAAACAGTATGGAGGATTCAGTGCTTCCCTAATATGCATTATTGACACACTTAAGTAGTGTGTTGATTGAATACTAATCGGTTGAAGGATAAACAGAGTAGTTGACTGGTCAGTCAAGCATTCGATAGGTGTTGAGATTAGTTTCTTAAACTGGCAGTTGAAATGATGATGCAGTCACAAGAGGTGACTCAGAGTGTAGTTTAGTAGTCTTATGTACAATTGGAACACTCTAGACAAATAGGTGATCAGTTTGCTTGATGATCAGTGACCGGTGGCAAAAGATGAAGAGTTACATTGGTGAACCAGTGATACAGGTTGAAGAATGTTATCCACCAAGAATCTCAGAGAAGTGACCGATAAGTTGGATGTGATGACCAAAGGTGAGTCAGTCAGGATGAGATATCATCAAACAAACTACTAGTGAAGTCTACAAGAGTTATCAATTAGTTAAGGCAATATTTGTGTGGATTTTATGGTTCACACTAAACAGGAAAAACATGACCCAGGAGTTGTTAAAATTATGAGTTGCGGTGGCAGATAAGGATGAGTTGCTAGAGAGAATGATGGAGAGCGCACAAAGAAGTGTGGGAAGATTTGAATTTAAAATCTATCGAGTGTTAGGTGTAAACTCATTCAGGAGTCAATAGGTAGCAGTCAATAGGTATGTGTTGGCAAAATATGGTATAAAGGTTTTTTGGTGAAAACCAAAAAGTTTGATCCTAAAATTGCTATGTGCAATTTTGAAGAGAGGCAATCCAACAAGGTGAGAAGAGTGTAGATCTGCTAAGTGAATAGCAGAGTGGTGAAGAGAGTGTGCAGAGCTCGGATAGTGTGAAGAGTAGAGAAAGAATGCAAAGCACTGATAGAGTGCAGAGTAAGTGAAATGTATAGCACTAGTAGAATGCAGAGCAAGTGAAATGCAGAGCACCAGTAGATTGCAAAGCAAGTGAAATGCAGAGCACCAGTATAGTGTAGAGCAAGTGTAATCGATGGTCAAAACAAAGAGCTTCAATTAGATCTGATTAAGCTAAGAGTACCTATTATAGCAGATCATTCTCTTTGTTGTTTTCTAATAACTACAACAGTAAAATCTCTTAACCAGGTGGACTTTAATAGGTCCCTTTATAAAATCCCTTAACCGGGTGACATCTTAATTGATGATCCTAAGTCCTTTAACAAGGATACCTCTAATAGGGTAAAGGTTCTAACATGCCTTAAAGAAAATCCCTTAACCAGGTGGCACCTGATAGTGTCTTTGTAATCTCCTAATAGGGATGGCTCCTCACTAGGTGTACTCCAGAAGAGTGCATATTTTGTGAGTTTCTACTCACACCGTGGTTTTCTCCCATTTGGGATTCCATGAGATAAACCTTGGTGTTAATGTGTGATTTATTTTATGTGTGCATGTTTCTTATTAATGCTTCTTATACTGATAAGTGTTAAGTTTGAGTAGAAACTTTGATTAAGGTTAAATCTTCTAGAACTAGTATAGTGTTGATTGACCCCTCCCCTCTAAACATCGGTTGGGACTAACAAAATATAGGTTGATGATTTGTATAAATATATGTAATAATCATATGAGAGATGTATCTGTAAGGTATATGTGAGTGTATTTGAATGTGAGTGATCAGATAAGTGAGAAAACAAATGTTTTGATCTTTCAGAAGTGTGAATAAGTGTGGCAAAGAAAATCAAATTGTGTGATTAACTAGAACTATAACTAGGCATGAGGAGATGCTATTCTATCAGTTCATGATTTTTTGGATGTAATTTGAATTTTTTTAGAAGACAATGTGTCTTCCTAAGGGTTGTAGCCCTTCTTGTTATGTGTTTTCAGTAGTGAGCTCTAGGCAGTGTGCCTAAATGCATGTGCATTCACCATTGTAATATTCCATATACTTCTAATAGGATATCATCTCATTGTGGGTAGGTTCCTACCATGGTTTTTCCCTTAACCGGGTTTTCCATGTCAACAATCTTTGTGTTATGTGTGTTATTGATGTGGTGTTGATTTGTGCTTTCATTGATTAATTATTAGATCTAAAATTTTGTTTGAGTTAAGTAAAGTTTGTGAGAAAATTGATTAAACCCCCACCCCTATCATTTTGTTGGCTTGTTGCCAACAATTAGTATCAGAGCTAGATCCTCCAAAAGAAGCTTGACCGCTTGAGGTGATCTGAGATGACAACCTATGCTTACAAGAAAGATAGTCTGAGATTTGATGGAATAAATTACACTCTTTGGAAAAATCAGATGGAATGTCATTTGAGATGCATCGATGAAGATTACTAGAAGATTACTGAGAATATGTATAATCTGCCTCTAAATGGTCCTATAACTCTAGATGAGATAAAGGAAGTTGAATTCAATATTAGAGATTAGGAAGTATTGTTGAGTGCATTGATTGATTCTAAGATGATTAATATTATGGATTTGCAGATTGCTCATGAGATCTAGAAGCAGCTAGAGACTTTGTATGAAGGTGACAACCATGTGAAGATTTCCAATTTGCAGAGCTTGAAAGGAAAGTATGAGTTGTTGAAGATGGGTGAAGCTAATAATATTACTTACTTTATGTAGAAAGTGAATGAGCTTGCATTGAATATCAGATATGTCGGTGGAGTGTGATAGCCCTAAAAATTGATTGCATAAAAATTTCAAAATTTTTAGCCCAAAACATTGATTTTCAAGTTGTTACTTATATCCTCTAAGAACAATTCAAGGATTAGGGTTTAGGAGTTATCAAAACTTCTTATATTTTTGTGAAGAAAATCCTAGAAATGATATATTTTGCTATTACTTTTTCCCACTTAAACCAAAGGTACCCTTTCCATAAACGGGGCCATTTTATTCCCTAAGGCAAAAGTTGGTCTGTCGGTTCGTGAGATGAAATTTTCTAAGTCAAGTGCATAACTTCCCTATTTACTAGTCCCCTTCTAAATTTTTTAAATGCCTACGCTTCTTTTTTCCTAAGTCTGGCAAGTGCTAAATACCCCGACCATCTGTTAAAGAATAGATAGATCTAATGGAAAGTGCTTCCCTGTGATAAAACGTGAGAGGATTTTAATGATCATGGTATCATGAGATGATGTTGTGTGTTATCAGCGAAACTGGTAGGGTTAGCAGTATAACCAGTTGAAAGCTTTGTAATACTGGTTCACAGGTGGTAAAGTCCGATCTACTAACAGTCTCATCAATTTGCACGTGCTCAGAGTGAATGAGGATGTTTTATCCTGAGGTAAAAGGTGCTTGACTTTTAAGTCTTGAAGGAGTTGGCGGGTAGTATGCACAATGGTAAAGACGAAATAGATCGGGCAGCCCTTGTATTCTCACAATGGAATTTGCGAGGTGGTTATGGACTGTGGTATCACGAGATGATGCCACATGTCCTTGTCTGATCAGGAGGACTTGCATGGAGTTTATTGATGGAGCTTGATCTAAGAGTGATATGGCACTATCCAGTTAGGATTTTGCGGGAATACAGATATAGTTGGAAAGTCAAACTGCTAAGTTAGCAGGGAATGACCATTAGATTTGCCAAGTTAGATGAGATCTGCGGCTAAGTTTCAAATTAGAATTTTGGAGGAATTTTTGGAGGCACCTGTTATAGCTCATAGGAAAGGGCAAAATGAATGGGATTCAAACTTGTCGATTCAAGATTGATTTGATAATCAAAGATGATAGCTCAGAGATGTGAAAGGATTTGGATAAGCTTCTAGTTTAGACGTGATGAATCACAAGTTCTATGATGAATTCAGAGATTTATTTGTTGACAAAAATCCTGAAGTAGGAGATTGTACATTGAAAAGAGAAATAAGATTAGAACAAAATCATTCACATAAGGTGAACGCATGCTAGTAGAAAAGGAATGATGGCCTAGGAAATGGTGGTGACTTGAGTTATAGGCTTAATTGCTAGAATCTATAGTTGATAGGATAAGTAGAAGATATCAAAGTGATGATTCTTCACATGGATTAGCACTGCCATTTTGAAAGGAATTTATGGTTATAAATTCACTAGGTAGATGATAGAATGAGTAGAAACAAATATAAGTTTTTTCATCTTTCTAAGAACAATTTTTCATCTGTAAGAGGATGGTGTTCAAACAGAACTATGAATGGAGTCGTTGTGTATTTATGACACTGAATGGATGACATTTCTCTGGTTTGACATTTCTCATTGCTAGAGGGGATGTGAAAGCTTAGGGGATTGCCAGAGGGGGTGTGAAATCCTTTTCTTTTCAAGAAAAGTCACCTCAGGCCAATTCCCCGCTCTTACTCTGCATTTCATTGGTAGAGTGTTCCAAGAGGGAGCTCATGGGGAACTAAATGAAGGATTTGTTTGAGTGAGGACCGACAACCAATCATCTATGTAGCATCATGAAAGCTGCAATTCCTCCTCAACAAATCTTATTTATCCTCGAGTTCCTCTTTCCATTTTCTTTGATCCAGGGCATAAATCTTGGAGATTTTCCTTTAATTTGAAGGGAAAGTCTTTTTTTTTATGCTAGGATCTATTTTCCTTTTCAGGAAGAGAAATGTTGTGGAACAGAATGAGCATCTCAGAGTCCATCTATGAGTATCTGGGTGATATCGGCATGGCTCAATTATTTTTGTTTCTACCAACAATCAATTGGAAATTTTGGTTCCATCTCATCATGGGCACCAACATGCAGATAAGGAATGACTTGTAAGAAGAATTGTGTACAACCTTTAAGGCTCGGTTCTATTGACAAGTGTTTAATAGCCTGAAGCTTGTCGCTCCCTAGTTTTCTATAAAAGGGAATTCAAGGCCATTAGTTAGGGTCTGAATTTTTCTGAAAAAGATATCTATAAAATAGATCTTTTCTACAGGGTTAGGTCCAAAGTAGTTCTAGAGAGTCATAGGAAATAGCAGGGACTGTAATGTTATTTTCCAAAGCAAAATTGTAATAAAATAGTTGCAGTTTCCCCTTTTCAAATGCATCACTCTGTATTTGATTTTGTTGGCTATCATCTGATAAAAGATAGCTCATAATATATTTGCATATATAGTTTCCAAATCTTTACTCTCCTGTGTGTGATTTTATCTTTTTTTAAGCAAATGGGATCAAGGGTTTCTTTTGTTTATTGCACTATTATGATGTATGTACTCTTTTATTCAATGCTTTAATCCAAGGGGTCAATTAAAAATGGTTGAATAAGATTACAAAGAAAATAAGGCTTGACATAGGATTTGATAATTAGTTCAGATAAAGGATCATAAGCAAATAATACTGTAAGGTAGTATTATTTCAAGGCAATATCAGCTATTAGATGAAGTTTTATTAGATTTTCAGCAACACTTTTCATTGATATTGTAGCCCAAATGAATAAGGCACTGGTATTAGCTAGCAAATATCATTAGGTTATCAGTTTTTCGGTTTTATCTTCTTCATGATCTCTCAAAATGAATCTTGTAAACAATCAGAACAATCATTTGCTAAGATTTATGTATTTTTTGAAAATAGTCTCACCATTTCTCATACTCCAAGTTAAGGTTTAGTATCACTGAAGGATTTGCCATCCTTGAGCATTCACCCTTTTTGTTGAGTTTTATTAATGAGATAATCTTCTTTGTTTTCAGTAAGTCCCTGAATATCCTTGCAGAGAAGATGAATTTTCTTACTGAAGGGATCATCCTCCCTGGTTTTGCAGAGCCTAAAGTGCAGGAGGACCTCCATCCTTGTTATTGTTGGTCCAAGTCTGATAGATATTGATAGTTGGAAGTGGCTCTCCATATATAGTTGGAGGAAAGCAGTTTGGTCTCTGGCCTGTGAGCAATGTAAACCCATCATCCATTTTTTGGAACCAACAAAAATTGGGGACTCTGCTGGGGAAATATGAATTGTAAACAATCTTTGGTTAAGAAATAGTTGCTTAATATATTGTTGAGATTTTGCCCACGGAGTGAAGAAGTTTCTTAATCTGCCCGTTGTTGGTTGGAGTCAATTCTCATAAATGTCATTAAGAATCTACTGCAGTTCTTGTTCTATAAAGAGTTTAGTCCAGATCTATCCATTTTTCAAAGTTTATGTGTAAAACCTCATGATTGTGAGTGGTGACTCTACGATTCTAAGATCTATACACTAGTGTCTGTTTGCTTGAAAGAGAACCAAGAAGTTTGCAGGAAGAATGAAGAAGATATGAACTCTTATGATGAAGTACCCCGACAAGTTGAGGATAGATTCAGTAGCGCCATTTGAATGTTAAAGAAATGTGGTAGTGTTGTGTTGAAACAAATCTAACCTATGAAGAAATTTTAGTTGTTTGAGTATTGTTCCTTTGCAAGGAGGTGGTGACTCTGTCAAAAGATCAATGTTAAAGATTTGAAGGAGTGAAGGTGATTTTGCAAATCCCAGGTTGAAGAAGGCATCAGTATTTCCAACATTTCCAAGTATTTAAATTTTCATGAGCCAAGTGTGCTTTCATGAAATTTGTAAAAAAGTGTTCCCTAAGTAGTGAAAGAAGCACTAAGGAAGGGAATGGTAGTGATTATTTCACATGCTCTTGTGATTTGGTTTTTATCTTTTTTATATAAGATTAGATGGAGTATGTTTTGAGCTTCATAATGAAATAGTGTAAGAGAAGAGAAAGAGATAAGGGAATGAATGAAAATATGTATCATATGTTTGCATTTCCTTATGAAATGTCAAGAATAGATTTGCAATCTGTCAAGTCATCATAGAGCTTTCTTTAAGGAAAGATATAAACCATTAAATTTTGATGGTATCCAAGGTTTCCCAAATCCTTTTCCTATAGGGATTAGGGAACAATTACCAGGATTTAATGGGAAGAAGTCAGAATCAACACGACAACATTTATAGGAGTTTTCTAAATTAATGGAAGATTTTAAAATAAATCAGGAAGATGTTTTCATGAAGTTATTTGTTCAGTCTTTGAGGGAAAATGCCAAAGAATCATTCTCCTACATGTCAGTATGTTC
This sequence comes from Cryptomeria japonica, assembly GCF_030272615.1. NCBI lineage: Eukaryota > Viridiplantae > Streptophyta > Pinopsida > Cupressales > Cupressaceae > Cryptomeria > Cryptomeria japonica. The sequence goes on along the minus strand of NC_081413.1, from coordinate 367,355,946 downwards.
TATCTCATCATGGGATGAGTTGAAGGAGGCATTCATGGAACAATTTGATGAAATAATTGATCTAATCTCTGTTATGAAAAAAATCATGGATATTCAAAAAGAAGAAGATGAGATAGTACTTGCTTTTAATCTCAGGTTTGCTAAAGCATTGGACAACATTCCTAGCAGTTACAAACCAAATGATGCAGTATTCCTAGTTGTTTATTTGGTTGCATTTGAAGAGGAAGAGAGTTATTTTCTAAGAGATAAGGATCCTAAAACCTTGCATCAGGCTTATAAGATAGCAATGAAGATTGAAAACAATTTGAAATATGGGATCCCTAGGGGATACCTATCTGCAAAGGTATATTATCCTAAGATAATAGGGTTCGAAGCAAAGCATCAATCTGAAACAAAAGGACCATGTCAAGACTTTTATATTCCTACTAATTACATTCTCCATGTTATTGATTATGATATGAAAAAAAATGTGAGTGAAGAGGACTTGTACCAGACAGTGGTTATTCCTCATATTGGTGAAGAAGAGGCTAATGAGAGAATGTTTGACATATTAAATGAAGAGACAAATATGATGTCCATTACTTTATTGAAGGACAACAACAATGATTTTTCCAGGAAGAATACCTCATAGGAGATTGGTTTGCAGTCTTGCATTTCATATAGATATGAAAATGAGTATGAAGGATTGGAAGGTTTTATGTCTGAAGTGGTTGTAGGTTTGTAGGACCATGATAATAAAAATTCAGATGATGAGATACCATCAATTTTTGATGAAACAATTTGTGAGGATTGTATTATTGGGTGTTGTTCCAATTCAGATTCTATTTCCTGGTTTCTTGATAAACCTGAAGATAAGATTAGAAATAATTTTAGTGAAAATATCAGTGCATTATTTGATGAAGATTCAGATGAAGATCAATTGGTTCTCTATTACAATATTTTTGAGAAGGGTCCTCATATTATTCTTAACCCTTTATATGAAGAAGCAAATGAGAATCTGAACATTATTGCATCAACTTCTGAAATGGACTATTGTGAAGATAAAGGTGAAATATCTAATTCAGAGGTGAGTAACATTAAACAATCTTTGGGTCCCTTAAAACCTGTTTTTACTTAATCAAAAACATTGAACAGTCTTCCCATGTTGCTGATATTGTTGACATTAGATTTGAAACAGAGCAAGAAAATGAAACATATGAAGAGGTCATCTATGATCCTTTCATTCCCCTTGATGATAGCTTGTTGGATATGATCAGTAAGAAGGAGGATTCTTACGAGAATCCTCATTTTAGTAGGCAAGTTGATAGTGCAAAAGAGGCATGTATTTTTAGTTTTGTGCCAGAATATGAGATTTTCCTTTTCCAACAAGATAATGTATTTGCAGAAAAGGATATTGGTCACAATCAGGGTGTGTGTGGTGTAGGAGCACCTCAAGACTAAGATGATAAGTGAAATAAATGCTAAAGGTTACCTTCCAATCAATGTAATAGGATAGTCTTGTTTGTTTGATTTTTGTAATAAACCCCACCTTGTCACCGAATGACATGGATTTGGCAAATTGATAAGTCACCATGGGCATATGGGCCTTGGGGTATTAAGTTGAGTATTTTATAGGTGTTTATGTGTTGTATATGTCTTAGGAAGGTTTAGGACATGTTCAAACATCTCTAGGTAGATGGATTTAACATATGTCAAAAGTTGCTCAAACTTAACAAATTTTGTTGACAACTTTTAATGACAACTTTTGGTTGCAAATAGAAACTTCTTTCCAATGGTCACCTTAGTTAAAAAGGTGGTTGGTAACCATTGAGGAAGGTATAAAATGTCATTCCCAATCATCATTGAGGGGAGAGGATAACTTTGTAAACATTTGGCATCATTGAAGTAATAGAATTCTGAGAATTTCTTGCAATTATGTTATTCTACATGGTGTTTCATAGTGTGTGACCATTTTGGAATTAGGAAACTATTGGGATGTGTTAGAGTGGCCAATAACCTTTCATATGCATCAAGTTTGAGGTCTTAATTCACTATAACAAGAGAGAAACCTATATTTTTTTGGAAGTGGTCTAGATTTGATAGTTTTGCCTAGGGTTTTGTAAAGAAATGGCCTCATCTTGCTGATCCTTCATTGGTGATTCATGACTTTGGAAGGGATGCAAGTAAATCCAATTTATTTTAGGATTTTGAATGCCTTTTATAGGTTTGGACCAGTTGGAGGTGAGGGTTTGATGAATTAAGGTGGGCAACTCCATGTGGCCACCGTGCAAGTGTAAGAAAATAGGTCTCACATTAGGGGTTAGAGGTCTGATCATGACCTAAGACTTAGGAATTGGTGTATTTTACATGTCCTAAGAGTGTTCCTTGAGTTGGTTTGGTGAGTTAAGGTCTGTTTCTACACACTCCTTTGTAAAATAGGCCTAATTGGGGCTATTAGGTCTCCTAACTAGAATAGGGTTTCGATTCTTGTGTTCCCAACCGGTCATAACCCTTAGGATATGTTTTGTAACTATACAAACGGTATCCAAATTTGGTATTTTTTGTCTAGGTATTTTGGAGAAATAAGGAGGTAAGTGTGGAAAACCGGTCTGACAGGGCTACTAGGATTAACAGGCCTTGTTGCACTAGTTACCCCAAACTGGTAGAGGGAACCTAAATTTAATGATTGGAGGAGGTCTCTCTAACATAAGGGACTTCAAATAAAACCTTGGATAACCATTTTTGCATTGAAGAAGGGACCAACCCATTGTTGGCCATAGGGTCCTTAGGAGCCTTTAGAAGACCATATAAGATGCTCAATGAAAGAGAACTTGTGAGGAAGTCTTTTTTAGAGAAACGGATGTGCAAATTGTCAAACTAATATTCCTTGAACCCTTGTAGTGTGTTCTGATTTCTAGGGTCATTGGTGTGCTCTTGGATTAGGGGGACATATCCTATACCTATACCAGGGCTTTGCATCAGATTGGTATCAAAGAATAGGAGGAATCCTTTTGGGAAGAAGAATAGTACATGTCAGCAGAAGAATCAGAGGGTGAGGCTAGAAGAATGCCTCCAAAGATGACAAATGTGGAACTTTCTAGGATGGTGCAAGAGAACAAAGAAGAGAATGATCAACTTAGAAAGTTGACTGAGAACTTGGAAGGAAGACTAGAGAGAGGAGGACCTGATGGCTCAGAGGAAGTGGGAGAAGAAGAGGAGAACCCATAAGGGTAGGAAGAAGAGGAAGTTGTTACAGTTAATAGGTACCTAGTCAATGCCTTGAAGTCTGTGGAGAGGAGAACCATGGACCAGAAATCAAACCTTCCTATTTTCAGTGGGAAGATGGATGTTGATGGAGTGATGGACTAGATAGAGTCCTTGAACAAATTTTTTGAATGTGAAGACATTGTTGACAACCAAAAGATGAAGATTTCCAAGTCAAAAATGCAGGGAGCAGCCATGCCATGGTGGAAATTTGTGCAAGGAGAAAGAGTAAAAGAGGGAAGAGGAATTATCACCTCTTGGAAGAAGATGATTACAAAGATCAAGGGAGTATATGTACCTAAGGACTATGTCCAATTACACAAGAGAAGGTAGAATCTCAGACAGAAAGAGATGGATGTATGTGCCTATACTGAAGAATTTCATAACTTGAGTATAAAGTCTAAGAAGGTTGAAGATGAAAGTGAAAGAGAGGCAAGGTATCTAAATGGCCTAAGGTGGAACATACAAGAAGAGTTGAACCTCTTGTGCCCTGACACTATTCACAAATGCTATCAATTGGCATAAAAGGTAGAGAAGAAGCTCAAAAGAAGACAAGGGTAGAGCAGTATAGGAAGGGGTAAGAAACCAAGAGGAAGGAGCAACTTCAGAGGAAGAGGATCAAATTTTGAGTTTCACGAAGAGGGAAATCAAGAATCCTCAAGGAATGACAACAACAACAACAGCAAAGGCAACTTTAGGGGGAGAAGGCCTAATTTCAAAGGTAGATCATTAGGAAGAGGAGTAGGACCAATAAAATGTTTTAACTGCAACCAAGAGGGACACATTGCCAGCAGATGCCTAGAGAAGATGGGGTCTATTTCCCAAGGAGAGAGGAGAGCCAACCTAACCCAAGAATCAAATTACCAAGGCAGTAGTAAACTTGATTCATATGGTTATCTAGAGATAGGAGAGGCACTAATGTTGAGAAGAACCCTCTTGAAGGTACCAACACCTATGGAGCCACCTCAGAGGAAGTCTATCTTCTGCACCACTTTCCAATTAGGAGGAAAGGTATGTAAAGATATGATTGACTCAAGGTCTACTAAGAATTTTGTGTCAATAGAAATGGTAGAAAAGTTGAAATTGAGGAGGATACCCCATCCATACCCTTATAAAGTGTCTTGGCTCACAAAGGGGCAACAAACACTTGTAGAAGAGCAGTCATGGGTTGAATTCTAGAGAGGTGCATATAAAGATAAGATTTTGTTTGATTTTGTTAACATGGATGCTTGTCACCTCTTGTTTGGAAGACCATAGCAGTATGATCTCAAAGCACACAATGATGGATTTAGGAATACCTACTCCATCACAAAGAATAGTAAGGTCATAGAGCTATTGCCCCTGATTGAAACTAGTGAAGAATAGAAAGAAACTGAGCCCAAAGTGATGATGATGGAGGGAAAACCATCCCTCAAGGAGATAAAGATGGAAGAAGGAATATTCTTTGCATTGCTTCCAATACCAACCTCAAAGGAGAAGCCTACTGCAAATGATAGAGCAAAAGGAAAGGATAACGATCTTAGTTCGGAAGTGAAGGAGATCATTGGTAGATACCAAGGAATAGCTGCAGATGGAGTGCCAGGGAGTTTTCTGCCAATGAGAGAGATCAATCACTATAATGAATTGATCCCAGGGGCTACATATCCTAACAAGGCTGCATACAAACTCAAACCACAACAAAATGAGGAGATGACAAGGCAGATTCAAGAGTTACTAGATTCTAGCCTGATTGGAAAGATTCTTAGCCCATGTACAGTACCTACAATTTTGGCACCCAAAAAGGATGGAACATGGAGGCTTTGTACTGACTCAAGAGCTCTCAACAAGATCACCATAAGGTATAGATTTCCAATCCCTAGGATAGAGGATTTTCTTGATTATTTGGGAGGTGCAAAATATTTTTCTAAAATTGATTTGAAGAGTGGATACCACCAAATTAGGATTAGGCCTGGTGATGAGTGGAAAACAACCTTCAAAACAAATGGAGGGTTGTATGAGTGGAAGGTTATGCCATTTGGTTTTTGTAATGCCCCAAGTACATTCATGAGACTCATGAATGGAGTTTTGAAAGAATTCATAGGGAAGTTTGTAATAGTGTATTTGGATGACATCTTAGTATTTAACAGGACTAAGGAAGAACACTTGAGGCATCTAGACATGGTTTTGAAAAAGTTGAGTGAAGAGGAATTAATGATCAATATGGAGAAGTGTTTGTTCATGCAGGAAGAGCTCATCTACCTTGGATTTGTGATCTCCAAAGGTCACTTGAAGATGGATCAGGATAAGGTAAATGCAATTCCTTCTTGGCCTACTCTTAAGACTATTGGTTAAGTTGGATGTTTCCATGGATTAGCCATATTTTATAGAAAGTTCATAAGAAGTTTCAGTTAGATATGTGCTCCAATGTTGGAAACCATAAAAGGTGGTCAAAAGTGCGGGTTCTCTTGGACAAAGGAGGTGGATGAGGCATTTGAAACTCTCAAGAAAAAGGTAGTTCAACAAATGGTACTTACCTTACCTGACTTTAACAAAGTGTTTCAGATTGAATGTGATGCTAGCCATGTGGCCATAGGAGCAGTCATATGCCAAGAAGCTTCTTATGACCTAGAAATGTATGCACTAGTTCAAGCTTTGAAAAAATGGAGGCACTATCTGTTACCAAAGGAATTTGTAATCTATACTGACAATCAAGCCTTGAGTTTCATTAATAGCCAAGAAAAGTTAAATCATAGGCCTATGAAGTGGGTAGAATCCCTACAATCCTATACCTTTTCCATAAAACACCAGAAAGGAGTAGCCAACAAAGTGGCTGATGCACTAAGTAGGAGAGTGCTAACCATATCTTAAATCCAATTAGAAAGCATTGGGATTGATGCAATGAAAGATATGAATGTTGCAGATGAGGAATTCAAGGAGATTTACAAGGCATGTACTAAATTTGGTGAAAGGCATCATGTGGAGTTTTCTAATTTTATGACCCAAGATAGACTTCTTTTCAAAGGTGGGCAATTGTGCATACCTCAGTTCTCAATGAGGACTAATATCATCAAGGAAAAACATAGTGGGGATACGACAAGTCATTTTGGTTTGGACAAGACACTTGAATTGGTAAGGATGCACTAATTTTGGCCCAAATTGCAGGTTGATGTAAGAAAGTTTGTAGATGCATGCACCATTTTCCAAAAGGTAAAAGGAAGAAGCACCAATGCTGCTCTGTATCAACCCTTACCCATTCCCTCAATACCTTGGGAAAGTGTGTCAATGGACCTTGTAATGGGTTTACCTAGGACCCAAAAGGGGTTTGATAATGTATTTGTGATAGTGGATAGGTTTAGCAAAATGACACATTTCTTGCCATGTAAGTCCACTAGTGATGCATCCTATATAGCAGATTTGTTTTTCAGAGAAATGTAGCGTCCTAAAATTGTGACACTTGCAATTTCGACTGCATTTCGGTCTTCACGATGGCGACGCAACACGCAACCTGAATGGAGACCCCGAAACCTGATTATGACACCAAAAACTGCATTTTCTTGCACCCCTGGCCTGAACCTCCTTTGCACCTTGCTGTCCTGGGAGGTGGGACCAGAGCACCCAGTGCCCTGGTCCCCAGGACCATGGCGCCCAGCGCCCTGGTCCCCAGGACCATGGCGCCCAGCGCCCTGGTCCCTGGGTCCTATTTTGGGCCCGGTCTCTTTTGGACTTCGGGTCTTTATGTTTGCAAATTGGAAAATTATCTTTCCTGGTCGGCCTAAGGTTGGGAAAATTAGTCTATCAGCCCTAAATGACAAGTATATAAACTACATTTTCCTCTCTCATTGGGAGAGATACATACATGAGGGAAAAAGTGTGGAAACTATATTCAAGCATTCAAGCATTCAAGCATTCTTTCAAGCAATTGATCATTCTAAGTCTCCATTCAAGGCCAAGTGTTGCATTCAAGACAAGGATTCAACCATTGAAGAGGAGATCACTTACTACATACTACTACAACATACAACATACAACATCTATACCTTCGCACATAAGGATACAAACATCCTTACAACAAGGTATTAGTACTTGTTTTACATTACAGACATTTACATTTACAGCATTGCTCATTTCTTGGTTAATTCCAAAACTGGGGTTTGACCTAAAGGCAAACCCCTAATCCCTAACCCCCCAATCATCTTCGCTTTTCTATGTGTAGGTTGCAGGTACGCGGCTGAAATTGAAGATCTGGAATCCTTGTGCAGAGACGAACAAATCCCCCTTCGTTTCGCGGATTTTTCGGAGGACCGTGGCGCTCAGGCGCCATCGTCCCGGCAACTTTTGCTCAAATTTGCAGGATAGCACCGTATCGACATTTTACTGCTAATTCTAGGTCCGCAGCTTCATCCTATATCCCTATCTCAGTTTATAAGCGAATCTTTGTCACTTTCTATGCATTCCTAGCTTAATTCTTCTATGCACATTCTTTACAAAAGAGGGTAGCCTTGCTGTCATAACCCTTGAAACTCATTTAGCATCCAATCTTGCATTGCATGGGATTGGATCTTGTGGGTTTCAACCCCTCTTTTGAATGTAAAGTCTCTCTCCTAAGTGAAAACCATCAACCCTAGTGAATCTCCCTTCTCTCTCCTTAGAAGTTGGAAGAGGGGAGAGCAACTAGGGTTCAATCGCGATTTTCCGCTTTACATTTTGGTGAACCCGACGTGAACATCCTTTCTGATTATTCATGGTTAGATCTGAAAATTGGATTCCTTGATTACATTTCCATGTTTGATCTTTTGCAAATTTTAGAGGTTGATTGCATAAAAACCCTAAATTTTCTTTTTAAGTAATTGAACTTGTGAAATGTCTAAATGTTAATGCTTGTTTCAGATCTGCCCTTCTATTACAAATTATCAATTCATATCTATGCTTTAATTTTGAAAATTAAGTGGTTAAGTGTCAAAACCCTAATTTTTGAAACCCTCTTGATTCAACCTTTGTCCGACAATTTCACTGATCAAAACATTTCCAAATCAGCTGTAACTTTGGATTCCGCAATAAAATCACAATATCTTTCATCCCTAAAAATTTGGAAAAAAGTTGCGAGGACCGTGTGCACTCCGAGCGCCATCGTCCCCGACATTTTTTCCGAAATTTCGGGAGCTAGATCTTACTATATTTTCCTGCTAAAATCCATAATTTTGGCTGATTTTATCAATTTTAACACCTTCAAAATTACAGTCAAAGTTGGTCTAGCGATTGCTTTGATTGAGGTTTCTAATCATTCAAAAATCATTGAAACTGAAATTTTGTGTCAAAATTGTGTTCTTACTGTCCTAAATCTGAAAAGTGTGTTTGCATTCATTAAAAATTTCAGTGCTTTATTTAAATTCTTGCAATTTGTGACTTTTGAAATTAAGTGCTTAATTACAACAACTTCAATTTCCGCTTTCAAAATTGAATTTTGCGTGAAATTGAGTCAACTTTTGAATTTCAAAACTTGCATTGCTTTCGGCATTCCGTCTAAAATCATAAAATTCAAAATTTCAGTTTCCCTCTCTTTTTCAAAATTCAAATTTTTGCATTTTTCGACAATTTTGGTAGGGTTCAATTTCGAGATTGCAACTTTAATTTGGCCTATCTACAGATCGTAAAACCACTCAATTTTTTCAGATTAGCTCCAAAATCATCATAACTTTCATCCCTGCAAATTTCAAAAAAAGTTGCCAGGACCGTGTGCACTCCGAAGCACCACGGTCCCTGACATTTTTTCTGAAATTTCGGGAGATTGTCCTGATTGTATTTAACAGCTTAAATCTGGAAGATTGGCTGATTTTACTGAAAATTGCCACCTCTAAATTCAAAACTTTCTCTCTCTCTCTAGTGCATGAGTTTTACAACAATAAGCCCTACTTACACTATTCCCGTTAGACGAAGCCGTAGAATTAAGTCTTTTCGAGGTTTAATTACCGAGGAGATGGAACCTAATTTGAATAGCCTTTTTAACGAGGACATGGATGATTCCTCTAATCCTCCTAATGATGAAGAAGCTCTCCATGAGGTTTCTGAAGAACAACTTTCGAAATTGGATAACCAATTTGACGATTTTCGACAATGGATGTCTCAAGAATACCCTGATAGTCAAGCTCTTCCTTTAATTGAGGGTCTAAAATGTATGCTTCAAAGTGATAAGAATGGAATTGATATTTTGCGTGGTATTGCACACATTGTGGATTCGAATGTGATGCCTATGAAGAGTTGTGCTGAAAATTTGGGTTATAAACAACCTCCTACTCAAGTCAATCATTCTATTCCTTTGATGACTTCTATTGCTAGCATACCTACCTTTACATCAAACATAATGGCTACTTCTACACAAGACATTTCTCCTGTGATCACCAGTCATGGGGGCAATCCTTCTTCTTCAATTAACCCTCTTCCTTCATTTAATCCAACTTCTTCATTCATTCCTTCAATGAGTGTCCCTATTACATCTCCACAAATGAACATGATGCAAGGGGGCAATTCATTCAATCATTCCATTCTTCCTTGTAGTGTTCCTCCTGTCCAATCATCTCCTATGACTAACTATCATAGAGTCCCACCACCTTACTCTCTACCTTCTTTCAATAACATAACACCTCCATCTCAATCTAACACATCTAATATGAACTCTTCGACTGAAGCGACCATTAACAATCTTGCACAAACTGTCTCTTCTTTACAGCAACAAATTGCCTCTATGAATCAATCTAAGTTTAGTGTGCCCACATTTGATGTTGCGAGCCCACTTTCTCTTGACATTGTTCAAGCTATCCCTCCTAAACATGTTGAAATCCCACATTTGGAGCTTTATAATGGTAAAGGTGATCCTCTAACACATGTTAAGACTTTTCAAACAATCTGTACTGATTTTGCCTATGACCAAAGGTTGCTTGCAAAATTGTTTACTAGAACATTAAGAGACAAAGCCCTACAATGGTATTGCTCGTTGCCTTCTTATTCTATTACTTCTTTTGAACAACTTGCAAATGCTTTCATTCAACAATTTCAAAACAATATAAGTCCTAAAGTTACTTTGATTGATTTAATGCATTGCAAACAAGGTGTTAAAGAAAAAGTGACTGATTTCATTGGTAGATATAAGCATTTGTATGCTCAAATTTCTTTTCCAGTGCCTGACAATGATATTCAAAGAATCTTCATTTCTAATTTACAAAAAGACATTCGAGACAAACTTCTGTTTTCTGAGTTTACTTCTTTCCAACAGTTGTGTGCAACTCTTCACAATTATCAACTGACTGTGAGCCAAATGGAACAATCACATCCTATGGCTCTGAGTGATAAGGGTGATAGCAGTCAACAACCATTTGGGAAGTTTAAACCGAACAGAGATTTCATCAAATTCAATGAAAACATCATCAACAACAATGTGAATGCAGCATCAGGTGTGCCTCCTATTTCTAAGTTTTTCAGGAAAGAAAGAAAGTATACTCCTTTGAATGAATCATTGCATAGTATTATGAATAAGTTATTGGAACAAAATGTGCTTACTCTTCCTCCTATAAGACAAATTGATCCTGCAAAGATTACTTCACCTTATTTTTATAACAAAGCTTTTTGTCAATTTCATCGTCAGCCTGGGCATGATACTGAAAAATGTTTTTCTTTAAAGGGTAAAATTCAAGATTTGATTGATAATAATACTATTTCTGTTTTTGGAGTGAATGATAAAGGCAATACATCTGTAGCTCCTCCTAATCAAAATCTTCAGATTTTCACTGATCCATTACCTTCTCATACCTCTAATGTGATTGAGACTAATGATTCCTCTCTTTCATCTAATGGTATTGTGTCTATGACTCCGAATGTGATTAACTTTGTAGAGCAGCAAGAAAACCCTAAAGAACCTTCCATCACATTTGATTCCAGTGAAACCACTAGGGCACCTGATGGTCCTTTATACATAGTTGCAAAAGTCAAGAATACACCTTGCCGTGGAGTGCTTATTGATCCTTCATGCATGGTTAATGTTATTACTGAAGAATTTCTTTTTACTTTGCAATTGAATCAAGTGATTTATGACAAAACAGATGTGATTGTGAAACTATTTGATGCATTTTCTTCTCCCGCAATTGGTTCTATTACATTGCCTATTGAGGTCCATAACAAATCCCTTGATGTGAACTTTACTATTATTCCATCTTCTGAACAATTTCGTGTGAAGCTTGGCTATCCTTGGCTATCTTCCATGAAAGCTATTGCTTCTCCTATTCATAAGTGTTTGAAATTTCCCCATAATGGTGAAGTTGTTACTGTCAATCATAGTCTCTTTAAACCAGCTGAAAGAACTTCTAGCGTTCCTATTGATTACTTTTGGCCTAAACAATTCCAATCTCTTCCTCCGCGAAGTGATCATCTTTTCAAATCTTATCAAAAGTGGAAAAAAGATATGATCCTATCTCTAAGTGAACCTAGAACACCCAAACTTGACATTCCTATCACTCTTGAGAAGGAAGTTCTTCCTTTGAAAGATAAAACTAATGTCTTTCCTCAAGATGATTCCCAACCTGTCCCCATGGATGTGACTATGTCTATGCCTAATAAACCTTCTAAGAGTAGACCTATACCTCCTCGTCATGATGGACTTGGTCTTCTTCCTAAACCAAAAATTCCTCCTTTATATGGAGCAGTTCCTCCTCCTTCTTTTTATAGAGAGAAGAGACCTTCTTCTTCTCCTATTATCCATCCTAAGAGACCACAACCTAAACACCCAAGTGATAAGGATGAGAACATTCCTCCTCCTCAATCTTCTTCACTTCCTACTAAGACTAGACGAAATCGTTCTGCACGTGAACGCCGGTGAAAGCGTCGTCTTAGAGCTCAAACTTTGCAATCCCCAAAAACACCTTCAACAAGCATTATTCCATTTTCTCCTCAGCCGATGATTGAGCCGAAATCTCCTAAACATAAGATGCATGATGGTCTTGATCCTGTGCGAGTTAAAGATCCTATTTTTATAAATCTTGATGATGATATAGATGAAAATGTTATTCATGATGAAAATGCTACTTCTCCTGTTCATTCTGATAGTGAATATGAACTTGTTGATATTGATAACCATTTATCTAATGAATTTTCTAAAGCACTTATCCTAGCTCCTAGACAAGAACACCGCGGCTTGGGATTTGAACATAGCCCTTGTTTGGATCTTGTGATAGCTCCATCTGCTGTGTTGGATGTTCCTCCTCTAGCGTGTTCCCTACCTTCCCGAAACATCGATCAGTAAGATCGGGGGGTAGATGACGTGCTAGACTAGTTTCATTAGCATAGCAGATTCTCTCCTCCTCTCTTTCGTTACTTCTTCTATGTGTTATTCTCATTCTTCTATTTGTTGTCCTTAATGTTGTCTACTTGAGGACGATGCAAAGCATTGAGATCTCTCGATCTCTCTCATGTTGACTCAAAAGACACATGTGCTCCCTTCTTCTAGGTGACCTTCCTTGATTGGGGAATGAAGAACAATTATGCATACATACATATGATATACATGAATTATCATACAGCATACTGACCCCGAGGAAAGCAAAGTCACCTCGTGCTTTGTGTTTTGTGTCTATTATCCTTGGGTTTATCTCACACTTAGGGGCTAAATCCTTGTGATAACGTGCTCCTTTCCTTTCTCATTCTTATATGTATCACTACCTTAAAGCAATCACCCCCAGTGAGGCGTGTGCGATCACTTTAACATAGGGGGGCATACATCCCGTTCATATGTTTTCAAGATACTTGAAAATTTCTTGGCAAATTTAGCGTTGCCTTGAAATTTTTTGATATCTTTCTTGCATGACTCATAGTGAGGGAACCTTACTATTGACAGTCATGGTTCTCCCTCGTGATCTTCCCTTTTACTTTGTCAATCGAAGTCGTAAGATTCTTAGTCCACTGGGGGCTTGGTGTATCTTGCCTCCTTGACGTGGTGAAAGTCTTTCAATGTTGTTTCCTTGTACTTTACCGGAAGTATGAGCGTACGCTTATACTCCCGCTAAAGTGGGGGCTAAATGTAGCGTCCTAAAATTGTGACACTTGCAATTTTGACTGCATTTCGGTCTTCACGATGGCGATGCAACACGCAACCTGAATGGAGACCCCGAAACCTGATTATGACACCAAAAACTGCATTTTCTTGCACCCCTGGCCTGAAACTCCTTTGCACCTTGCTATCCTGGGAGGTGGGACCAGAGCGCCTAGCGCCCTGGTCCCTGGGTCCTATTTTGGGCCCGGTCTCTTTTGGACTTCGGGTCTTTATGTTTGCAAATTGGAAAATTATCTTTCCTGGTCGGCCTAAGGTTGGGAAAATCAGTCTATTAGCCCTAAATGACAAGTATATAAACTACATTTTCCTCTCTCATTGGGAGAGATACATACATGAGGGAAAAAGCGTGGAAACTATATTCAAGCATTCAAGCATTCAAGCATTCTTTCAAGCAATTGATCATTCTAAGTCTCCATTCAAGGCCAAGTGTTGCATTCAAGACAAGGATTCAACCATTGAAGAGGAGATCACTTACTACATACTACTACAACATACAACATACAACATCTATACCTTCGCACATAAGGATACAAACATCCTTACAACAAGGTATTAGTACTTGTTTTACATTACAAACATTTACATTTATAGCATTGCTCATTTCTTGGTTAATTCCAAAACCGGGGTTTGACCTAAAGGCAAACCCCTAATCCCTAACCCCCCAATCGTCTTCGCTTTTCTGTGTGTAGGTTGCAGGTACGCGGCTGAAATTGAAGATCTGGAATCCTTGTGCAGAGACGAACAGATCCCCCTTCGTTTCGCGGATTTTTCGGAGGACCGTGGCGCTCGGGCGCCATCGTCCCAGCAACTTTTGCTCAAATTTGCAGGACAGCGCCGTATTGACATTTTACTGCTAATTCCAGGTCCGCAGCTTCATCCTATATCCCTATCTCAGTTTATAAGCGAATCTTTGTCACTTTCTATGCATTCCTAGCTTAATTCTTCTATGCACATTCTTTACAAAAGAGGGTAGCCTTGCTGTCATAACCCTTGAAACTCATTTAGCATCCAATCTTGCATTGCGTGGGATTGGATCTTGTGGGTTTCAACCCCTCTTTTGAATGTAAAGTCTCTCTCCTAAGTGAAAACCATCAACCCTAGTGAATCTCCCTTCTCTCTCCTTGGAAGTTGGAAGAGGGGAGAGCAACTAGGGTTCGATCGCGATTTTCCGCTTTACAAGAAATAGCAAGGATTCATGGACTCTCATTAAACATAGTGTCTGACAGGGATGTCAAATTTGTTGGCCATTCTTGGAGAACTCCGTGGAGGAAACTTGGCACCAATTTGTCCTTCTCATCAGCCTACCAACCACAAATAGATGGATAGACAGAGGTAGTAAACCAGTCATTAGGGAATTTTTTGAGATGTCTTACAAGGCAGCATGGTGAAAAGTGGGATTCAATCTTACCTCAAGCTGAGTTTGCCTACAATGACACTATAAACAGAAGCACAGGGAAGTCACCATTTCAGATTGTGTATGGGTTACATCCAAGAGGGGTATTGGAGTTGAGAAAACAACCCCATACGGATCCCATAAATGCAGATGGTGAGAGGTTTGTTGAGACCATAAAGGAAGTACATGAGCAGGTCAAAATACAACTTCAAAGGTCATCAGACAAGTACAAGGAACATGCAGATCAGAAAAGGAGAGAAGTGCAATTTCAAATTGGAGATTTGGTTTGGGAAAATTTAAAGAAGGAAAGGTTACCCAAGGGACAACACACTAAGCTCATGCAGAGGAAAGTAGGACCATGTCAAATATTGAAGAAGTTTGGAACCAATGCTTATGAAATTAAATTACCACTAGACCTTGGCATATCTCCTATTTTTAATGTGTGTGATCTAACTCCTTTTAAAGGTGATTCTAATGCAGGTAACTCACAACAGGTCCTAGAAGATGTAGCAGATATAGACCTTCCCAAACATGAGCCACCTAGACTTGAGAAAGTGTTGGACACAAAGATTGTAAAGAAGACCAGGAACAATGAGTACGAAAAATACTTGGTCAAATGGAAAGGAAAACCAGACTCTGAATCCATTTGGTTGGATGAAGATCAGATCAAGAAGCATGGCACTACATTACATGAACTCATCTCAAGTGGACTTGAGATTCATTCACCCTAGGAGCATGGTGCTGGAGCATCTCAAGAATAACATGACAAGTGAAGTAAAGGCTAAAGGTCACCTTCCAATCAATGTAATAGGATAGTCTTGTTTTTTTTATATTTGTAATAAACCCCATCTTGTCACCCAATGACATGGATTTGGCAAATTGATAAGCCACCATACGCATATGGACCTAGGGGTATTTATTTGAGTATTTTATAGTTATTTATGTGTTGGAGATGTCTTAGGAAGGTTCAGGACATGTTGAAACATCTCTAGGTAGGCGGATTTAATATATGTCAAAAGTTGCTCAAACTTGACAACCTTTGTTGACAACTTTTAATGACAACTTTTGGTTGCAAACAGAAATTTTTTTCCAATGGTCACCTCAGTTCAAAAGGTGGTTGATAATCATTAAGGAAGGTATAAAATTTCATTCCCAATCATCATTGAGGGGAGAGGATGACTTTGAAAATATTTGGCATCATTGAAGTAATACAATTTTGAGAATTTCTTGCAATTGTGTTATTTTGCATGGTGTACCATACTGTACAACCATTTTGGAATTAGGAAACAACCAAGATGTGTTAGAATGGCCAATCAAATTTCATATTCATCAAGTCTGAGATCTTAATTCACCAGGACAAGAGAGAAATTCTGTAAATTTCTCAAAGTGGTCTAGATTTGACAGTTTGCCTAGGGTTTTGCAAAGAAATGGCCTCATCTTGTTGATCCTTCATTGGTGGTTCATGGATTTGCAAAGAAATTAATTTTAGGATTTTGAAGGCCTTTTGTAGGTTTGGACTAGCTGGAGGCGAGGGTTTGATGCATTAAGGTGGGCAACTCCATGTGGCCACCGTGCAAGTCTAAGCAAACAGGTCTCACATCAGGGGTTAGAGGTTTGATCATGACCTAAGACTTAGGAATTGGTGTATTTTACATGTCCTAAGAGTGTCCCTTAAGTTTTTTTGGTGAGTTAAGGTCTGTGTCTACACACTCCTTTGTAAAATAGGCTTAATTGGGGCTATTAGGTCTTCTAACTAGAATAAGGTTTGGATTCTTGTGTTCCCAACCGACCAGAACCCTTAAGATATGTTTTGTAACTCTATAAATTGGTATCCAAATCTAGGATTTTTTGTTTGGATCTTTTGGAGAAATAAGGAGTTAAGTGTGGAAAACCGGTCTGGTAGGGCTACTAGGATTAGCAGGCCTTGTTGCAACAATTACCCCAAACCAGTAGAGGGAACCTAAATTTAATGATTGAAGGAGGTCTCTCTGACCTAAGGGACTTCAAAAAAAACCTTGGATAGCGATTGTTGCATTGGATAAGGGACCAACCCATTGTTGGCCATAGGGTCTTTAGGAGCCTCTAGAAGACCTTATGAAATGCTCAATGAAAGAGACCTTGTGAGGAAGTCTTTTTTAGAGAAAGGGATGTGGGACTTGTCAAACTAATATTCCTTGACCCCTTGTAGTGTGTTGTGATTGCTAGAGTCCTTGGTGTGCTCTTGGATTAGGGGAACCTATCCTATATCTATACAAGGGCTCTGCATCAGTGTGCTATATTGAATACATAGCCTATATGCCACAAGATTGCAAATGTACTATGTCATTGCATAGTTTTCAAGGTTTCAATAGTAATTGCAATGATAAAGTTAAGCATCGTGGACAAACATGACTAGCAAGCAAATTTGAAAAATGGTTTTCCACTTATGTTATTAGATTATATATGATTATTTCAAAAGAAAATCATGTTGATGACAGAGGAAAGCAAAAGTTGACATTGGTAGATTTCTTTGGGCCATCACACATGGTTTGATCCTGCAAGCCACAAGTGAATTGGGATAGAGTGGTTCTCTTCAACTCTATGCCCAAGGGAGTTATGAATAAATTCCCTCTTAATTGCCTGTTCATGGACAATTTTGAGGTTCTACTTTTCTTAAAGTAGTTGTTATCCATGAGCATTAGTTAGGTTTGCTTTGTTAGTTTAGTTTCTTTTGTTGAAGTTACCCTGTCCAGGTAATTTCTTCTTGGTTTGCCCTGCAGTTGTTCTAGTTTACATAAAGATTTTGGTCTCTCGCTTCATTCCTGATAAATGAGCATCCCCAACTAGAGCCATTGATAGCCTTGAAAATTGATTGCATAAAATTTTTAAAATTTTAAGCCCAAAACATTGATTTTTAGGTTGTTACTTATATCCTCTGAGAAAAATTCAAGGCTTAGGGTTTAAGATTTATCAAAACTTCTTATATTTTTATGAAGAAAACCCTAGAAATGATATATTTCGCTGTTACTTTTTCCCACTTAAACCAAGGGTATCCTTTCCATGAATGGGGCCATTTTATTCCCTAAGGCAAAAGTTGGTCAGCCGGTTCATGAGATGAAATTTCCTAAGTCAAATGCATAACTTCCCAATTTACTGGTCCCCTTCTAAATTTTTTAAATGCCCGTGCTTCTTTTTTCCTAAGTCTAGCAAGTGCTAAATACCTCGACCATCTGTTAAAGAATAGATAGATCTAATGGAAAGTGCTTTCCCACGATCAAACATGCAAGGATTTTAATGACCATGGTATCACGAGATGATGTCACGTGTTATCAGCGAACCCGACAGGGTTAGTAGTATAACCAGTTGAAAGCTTTGTAATACTAGTTCGAAGGCAGTAAAGTTTGGTATACTAACAGTCTCATCAGTTTGCACGTGCTTAGAGTGAATGAGGATGTTTTATCCTAAGGTAAAAGGTGCTCAATTTTTAAGTCCTGAAGGATTTGGCGAGTAGAATGCACAGTGGTAAAGATCGAATAGATCGGGCAGCCCTTGTATTCCCGCAATGGAATTTGCGAGGTTGTTATGGACTATAGTATCATGAGATGATGCCATATGTCCCTGTCTAATCAGGAGGACTTGCAAGGAGGTTGCTGACAGATCTTGATTGAAGAGTGTTGTGGCACTATCTAGTTAGGATTTTGTGGGTCCATAGATATAGTTGAAAAGTCAAACTGCTAAGTTGGCAGGGAATGACCTTTAGATTTACCAAGTTAGATGAGATTTATGACTGAGTTTCAAATGAGAAGTTTGGAGGGATTTTTGGAGGCACCGGTTATAGCTTGCGAGAAAGGGCAAAATGAATGGGATTCAAACTTGTTGATTCAAGATTGATTTGACAGTCAAAGATGATAGCTCATAGATGTGAAAGAATTTGGATAAGCTTCGAGTTCAGATGTGATGAATCACGAGTTCTTTGATGAATTCAGAGATTTGTTTGTTGATGAAAATCCTGAAGCAAGAGATTGTACACTGAAAAGAGAAATAATATCAGAATAAAATCATTCACATAAGGTGAACACATGCCAGTAGAAAAGGAGTGATGGCCTAGGAAATGGTGGTGACTTGAGTTATAGGCATAATTTCTAGAATCTGTAGCTAATGGGTTGAGTAGAAGATATCAAAGTGATGATTTTTTACATGAATTAGCACCACCATTTTGAAAGGAATTTATGGTTGTAAATTCACTAGGCAGATGATAGAATGAGTAGAAACAAATATAAGTTTTTCATCTTTCTGAGAACAGTTTTTCATCTGTAAGAGGATGGTGTTCGAACAGAACTATGAATGGAGTCATTGTGTATTTTATGACACTAGATGGATAATCTTTCTCTGCTTTGATGTTGTTCATTTCCATAGGGGCTGTGAAATCTCAGGGGATTGCCAGAGGGGGTGTGAAATTATTTTCTTTTCAAGAAAAGTCACCTCAGGCCAATTCCCCACTCTTACTCTGCATTTCGTTGGCAGAGTGTTCCAAGAGGGAGCTCATGGGGAACTAAAAGAAGGATTTGTTTGGGTTAGGACTGGTAGCTAGTCATCTATGCAGCCTGAGGGAAGTTGCAATACCTCCTCAAAAAATCCTATTTATCCCCAAGTTCCTCTTTCCATTTTCTCTGATCCAGGGCATAAAGCTTGGAGATTTTCCTTTAATTTGAAGGGAAAGTCTTTTTTCATGTTGAGATCTATTTTCCTTTTTAGGAAGAGAAATGGTGTGGAACAGAATGAGCATCTCAGAGTCATCTAGGAGTGTTTGGGTGATATTGGCACCGCTCAAGTATTTTTTTTCTACCAATAATCAGTTGGAAATTTTGGTTCCACCTCATCACGAGAGCCAACATGCAGATAAGGAATGATTTGTAACAAGAACTGTGTACAACATTTTAAGGGTCGGTTCTATTGACAAGTGTCTAATGGCCTGAAGCTTGTCTCTCCCTTGTTTTCTATAAAAGGGAATTAAAGGCCACTAGTTAGGGTCCAAATTTTTCTAAAAAAGATCTTTGTAAAATAGATCTTTTCTGCAGGGTTAGGTCTAAAGTAGTTCTAGAGAGTCATAGGAAATAGCAGGGACTGTAATGTTATTTTGCAGAGCAAAATTGTAATAAAATAGTTGCAGTTTCCCCTTTTCAAATGGGTCTCTCTGTATTTGATTTTGTTGGCTATCATCTGATAAAAGATAGCTTATAATATTAATGCATATATAGTTTCCAAATCTTTACTCTCTTGTGTGTGATTTTATCTTTTTTTTAAGCAAATGGGATTAAGGGTTTCTTTTGTTTATTGCATTGTTATGATGCATGTACTTTTTTATTCAATTCTTTAATCCAAGGGGTTAATAAAAATGCTTGAATAAGATTACAAAGAAAATAAGGCTCGCCATAGGATTTGATAAGTAGATCAGATAAAGGATCGTAAGCAAAATAATACTGTAAGGCAATATTATTTCAAGGCAAGAACAACTATTAGATGAAATTTTATTATATTTTCAGCAACACTTTTCATCGACTTTGTAGCCCAAATGAATAAGGCACTGGTATTAGCTATAAAAACTCATTAGGTTATCAGTTTTCTAGTTTTATCTTCTTCACGATCTCTCAGAACCAATCTTGCAAACAATCAAAACAATCATTTGCAAAGATTTATGTATTTTCTGAAAATAGTCTCACCATTTCTCATACTCCAGGTTAAGGTTGAGGATCACTGAAGGATTTTTCATTCTTGAGCATTCTCCCTTTTTGTTGATTTTTATTAATGAGATAATCTTCTTTGTTTTCAGTAGGTCCCTGAATATCCTTGTGAAGAGTAGGAATTTTCTTACTAAAGGGATCACCCTCCTTGGTTTTGCAGAGCCTAAAGTACAGGAGGACCCTTCATCCTTGTTATTGTTGGTCCAAGCCTGACAAATATTGATAGTTGGAAGTGGCTCTCCATAGATATTTGGAGGAAATCATTTTGGTCTTTGCCCTGTGAGCAGTGTTAACCCATCGTCCATTTTTGGGAACCAATAGAGTGTTGGAAGAATCAAATATTGTAGCTAAAGTTATGAGATCCTTACCGCCTGCTTACAAACACAAGGCTACTGCTATTGAGGTGATCTGGATGGTGACACATGTGACTAGAGACATGCTGATTGGAAAGTTGGTTGCCTTTGAGTTGAGCGAATTTGGTGAATCTCTTCCTAAATCAGAATCTGCATTCAAAGATACTATTTTTGGGAAGCAAAACTATGATTCGGGAGAAAGTTCTACAAGGATGTCCAAATATGAAAAGGAGAAGAAATAACTTGAAGAAGAAGAAAGAGAGTTTGAGGAGCTTGCAACCTTGATTTTTGGAAGAATGTCAAAAGGAGCCGATAAGTATGAATGGAAGTTGCCTCTTAAATGCTTTTCATGTAATAAGATAGGACATTTTACATCAAGTCCAAAATAAGTTCCTAAGTCCAAGCCATATAAGCCTAAATATCAAAAGAAATGTTATTATGTTCTATCACACCTTCATCAACAACAGAAATGAGGAGAAAGATTTGGCTGCTAGTAGAATCAATAGTCTAAATTACATTAAGGGACATGATATTAGCATTTAATTCCAAATTATGCCTAAAGTAGGTCTAATTTGGCATGAGTGATGGGTTACCATGAGAAAAAAATTAGTGCCAAGATAACAATCTCAATCGTACTTGTAATAAGCTTAATTCAATCAAGCATATTGAATCATGTGAACAAGTACTCAATGCTAGTAGTTACTTCAAAAGAGTGTTCATAAATTAGTATCTATCAACCAAGTGTATGTGAAAAGTGGAATAAAGTATCTATAAGTTGTAAGACACAACACTTCAATTAAGTCATCACATGCATGGTTAGATGGATATAATCATGAATATAAAAACCATAACAAATCAACCTATTGCCTTGTAAAAGATGTGAGTATAGACTTTCTCTTAGATTTGTCTAAGCAATACCAGTGACTAGACTACACCAAGATGAAGGATTTAATCTATATGAGCACAAGAATAAGCTAAATGGATGCAATATTAAGCTAGATATGCAAGATTAAGATAGATGAATGAATATTAAGCTAGATGAATGAAAGAAATAATGATTAAACTAAATATGCAAAAAGATAAACTAAGATGCAATAATCTCAAAGCACAATATCTTCAATGACTCTAGAGAAAAAACTGCATAACAACAATAAATCTCCAGGGTGTTTTGAATGAGAGATGAAGGCTGAACTTATAGAGACTCAAAAGAGAGACCAACAGTCAAGATCAATTAACAATGAGTAGTTGAGATTCCTCAAGAAAAAGCACAATCCTAGTTAATTGAAATAATGGAGAGATCAGATTCAGTTAATCTTGAGATAGATTCCAATTATAGCTTGATTGAATGCATTCAGATTATAAGTCTAAATTTGCATTGGAGATAAATTTAGTTGATTCCATGCACTTGAGATAAAAATAGGTGATTTCATGCACTTTTCTTTAATTTTCTCAAGATATTTATTTAGAAAAAGCCTTTTCTATGCAACTGAACCTCTTTTCTCAAGAAAAGCTTTAAGTTTTATTTTTAGAGAAAATGATTAATTCAATTTAATTGCTTTTTGATTTTCAAGTTATCTCAATTTTAGAAAAACAAAATATCTTAAGTTTAATTTTTCTCTCAATTTAATTATTTTCTTTTGTTTTCAATTTAACTCTTTCTTTTGCAGATTAATTCCTCTTTTTTGTGATTAATCTCTTTTTGTAAATTAATTCCTTTTTTAATGATTAAATATGCTAGGATATTTAATTAAATAAATAAGATAATTGATCAAAATGATTTAATTAATTAATTAAATATTTATCTAATTAATATTGAGTGATTTATTTGACATGTAACATTAATGATTGAAGAGTTAATTAATTAGGTGCTCAAGGTTGATTTAATTGCCTTTGGTTAGGACCTTGGTGATTTTGTCGAGATTAGGGGTCCATGGTTTAGGTGACCATTTTTAGGGTATTACATTTTCCCCACTTTGAATTAATGTGCGAGCAGTGTGTTGGTTCAAAGAATAGTTGATGTCAAATAGATATTAGTTCTGAAATTGATGGATCACAAACCAATGAAGAGCGAGATGTTCAACTTGATTTGAAGCGATGAAATTGAACAAATTAATTAAAGCAATACCAATCCTGAACTTGATTGAACTAGGATCAACAAAGAGCGAGATACCATTCTTGAACTTGATGGATCAAGAAACGAGCATCGATCTAGAACTTGATTGAACTAGATTGAGTGAAGAGATGAAAAACTGATTCTGAACTTGATTGAACAAGAATTGACTGAGGAAGAGATAAAACCAATTATGAACTTGATTGGACAAGAATCGATTGAGAAAAGCAAACTGATTCCGAACTTGATTGAACAAAAATTGATTAGCAAGAGAAAATGTCCAGCTTGATTTGATGTGATGAAACTGAACATCGATTTGAAGATTGATTCAGATAAGGACAAAGATTGATATGCCCCTAGAGATTGCTTTATTTGACATCAAAGAATCTCAGCTTGATATGATGTGATTTAGTTAAGATGCCCCTAGTAACAAGGTTTAGTTGATTTTTTTTGTTTGAAAATATTTTTGCTCGAATTTAGATGAGGATTGAAAAAAAAATTCTTGACTTTTGATGATGATGACTGAAAAGGTGTATCGGATATGCCCCCTCAAGAGCAAAATAGAAAGATATCAAGGGCACAACTATGTTTAGGAAATTTTTAGCAATGATAATTATTTGATCATGAAGATTGATGTTGAAGATTAAAATCAGAGTTGATTTGAGATTTAGAATTGAATTGAGCACAAAATGATTCAAAAATTGACTTGAGGATGAAAGTGCTAAGTGGTCAATGTTGTGAAAGTTTGACTAGAAAATTAACATCAGATTTTGATTTCAATCTTGAAAATGGACTCAGGACAGTTGTTTTAGCTTAGGGTACATTTACCGGTTGGAGAGATGACCATCACGTCAGAGGATATATACATGATTTTAAAGATTTTGTTTGCTGGAGATAAGGTGGATTATGATGCTACTCCACGATTGGGTATTTTGGCTTTGAGATGGATATTCCATGATGAGACTATTCTTGATCATGCTATTACATGGGATGATTTGATGAGTAGATATGGTGCGCAGTACCCTCTAGCTTGCATTTTGGCTAGTATGATTTGTTGTTTTGTGATACCTGATAGGGGATAGCAAGGATTTCTATGTGGTTGCGGCAGAATGCTTGAGAGGTTATTGACTCATCTAGTGAGATTAGGGCAGGCATCATTCTTACTCACTCATATGTATCATGAGATGCATGAGATTGTGTATTGGGAGGGGAAGAACATGGCAGTAGGTGTGTTAGTTTTATAGAGATGGGCATGGGAGCACATCCTGGTATGTAGACCTATTGTAGATGATTTGCGTGAGGCGCACCGACCTATTGTATATTGTTATTTGGGTTATGTTACTCAGCCCCACCTGGGCAAGACTGACTATTAGAGGAGGTAGTTGGATGATTTTATCATTGTAGTATGGAGACCGTATAGGGGTTTAGAGTTGTGAGATGATTAGAGAGCGCAGAGGAAGGATATGTTTATGACTTGACCTCTCATTGGTAGATTGGTGTCTATCATTGAGCGATTTGTAGTATCTAGGGTGATGAGATAGTATGGGAGACTGCAGAGTATATCCCAAGAGTTCACAACCTATGCTCGATATGAGGAGCAGGAGAGATGAGGATGGGCACTGAGACTATCATATGCGCTGAGTATGCAGGAGTTAGCGAGTTTACAGCTGCAAAGATGGGATTATCTAGAGGATGTGGTCGATGCGGGAGAATTTCCCCAGTATAGAGATTAGTTTCAGAGACATCTTTTTCCTCAATTTACAGATTTGAGAGAGCATGCACCTCTTATAGAGGAGATTGAGGAGGATGCACCAGCACAGGCATAGGTACCAGGTCAAGTATAGGGATGAGGGTAGGTATAGGGACAGAGAGTAGATGTACCTAGATGGATAGTAGGTGATCTTGGTGCTAGTAGCAGTAGGGCAGCTGTGGGAGGTTGACAGCGACACAGAGGGGAGGGTGGATCCTTAGGAGCTATTGGGGTTGAGGCTGGTAGTTCTAAGGCAGCAAAGGTTGGAGGTGAGGAGGAGAGAGAAGCTCCTAGGTAGGTTAGGTAGTGGAGAGATGAGTAGGGAAGTGGAGAGGGGGATGTTGGGAGACAAAAGGCAGTACCAGACATAGTACGGTCTTTGAGGTCAAGGTTGATAGGTTTTCAATCACATTTGACAATGGCACAGACACAGATGGCAGAGTGAGACCGACAACTTGCAGAGGTGAGAGTAGAGTGAGATTCTCTTCAATGAGAGGTTTTGCATCAGACGAGTTGTCCAGCTTATTACGTTGCATCTTATAGCGTAGCGGTCCTAGTAGCGCAACAGGTTGTTCCATATTCTTAGTATATGGCTTGATCTGAGGGAGCTAGGGCACCTAGATAGGACGCCGATCAACAAGCACCACCTCCTCCACCCAACGACGAGGGAGAGGTAGAGAGCTAGATTTGTTATATCTCCTATATTTTGTTATATACCCCATTTTTGTAGCATATATGATTCTTACCTTGATGAGACATTGTATATGACTATTGATATCATGTGTACTCTTAGACAGTGAGATTGTGATGAGATATACAAGATCTTGATTTGATTTCATCATACTTGTGTTGATTGATTATGAGATGTCTTTCTATATGCTTTATTCTATGTGTATGCATATCTTTTCAGTATGGATGTATGTAATGCAGATGAATATGGATGTTTTTTTTTCTTTATTTCATATGCAAATAAATGATAAAAATGAGTAACTTAGTAATGCAAATGTTTATTTTTCATGCAGCAATATGAATGCCAATAAGTATAAAATAAAATATATGGATCTATATAAGATGCTCATGTATACAACTAACATCTTAGTACACAAGTACTCGATCAAAGAAACAATGATGAAAAAGAGACCACTTAGCTGAGAAATGATGATTACTTCAGACTCTCATTCAAAAGATAAAGAGATCATTGTTATCTTACCAAAATCACTTGAAATGCATAAAATTTAGAATGAATGCAACCTAAAATTAGTCACTGGATTTGGTATGCTTACTTTTCATCACTGAGCTTTTTACAAACACAACAGGAACAATAGAGTTCCTTTCTTTATATATGCAATATTAATTATCTTGTCCATAATGACCCTTTTATCATTCATATCCTTGGATAGATTACACATGCATCTGGATTGCACATTAAAGAAATTCCCTCAAAAAAAAGAAAAAAAAAACCCCAACCTCCCTGTACCATAAAAATAAGCAGAGTCGAGGTATGTGTGGAAATTTCACCTTGATGTGAAGGCACTTATCACAGACACCCAGCTTAATAGATGTTTCCAGATCATCAGATTCACTCTTACAAGCATAAAACAAAGAAAAGAATTATGCCCCCAATCCTTTCTCCTCTCAGCCAAGATAGACTTCCCTGAGTTACTCAGAGGGAATAATAATCGAAAACAAATTTAAAAGATAACACACAAAAAAAATTTCAATCATATCTCAAACAGTTTAGTGATTTTTTTCAGTGGTCTTGTTTTGGTTGTTTATTCAGTGATAAATCTCTTCAGTATTTTGGATACAGGTGACTGACTCAGATTGGATGACTTGGTACTACCGACATAAAGATGTCTTGGTTGATACTATTGAGGACATGTAAATTGATTAGTCGATTACCCTAAGACTAGGACATTGATCGGTTTCAAGCCATGAGGGTTCCAAAAGAGCCAGGATGTCTCAAAAGTGACTAAAAGATATTTATAAGTGAAAGCGTAGATGCAGGAAAGCGGGAATGAAAATGGGAAATGCTAAATTTGTGTTGATAGATGGAGCACTTGAGTACAAGAGGTGCCTATTTACCAGGTTTTCACCAAGGCATTTCATTTTTCTTCTTTTTTTTTTCCAGGACTTTTTAGTTGTACAGGTTGCTGGAGAAGACAATACTAAGTGAAGAATTTATTCAATTGGATGGCGTTGATTGGTTCACGGAGTTGTTCACCTTCTGATGTTGAAATTTGATAGGCACCAGAACCAAAGACTGCAATAACAATGTAGGGACCCAGTCAGTTGGGTTCAAACTTCCCTTTGTTGTCTCAAAACTGTTGATTTTTAGGATTTTTTCTCAAAACAAGGTCACCAACTTGAAATTCTATTTGTTAAACTTTCTTGTTATAACCTCTAGACATTCTTTTTTGGTAGGCTCTTAGATGATCAAATGCCACTTGTCAACATTTATCTAGCAACTCGAGTTCTTGCAATCTAGATATTATGTAGTCTTCATTAGTAATAAGACCTTGCAAAGAAACTCTCAAAGAAGGTATTTCCACCTCAACAAGCAAGACTGTTTCAGATCCATACACTAAAGAAAAATGTGTATCCCAGTAGGCATTCTAATACTTGTTCTATAATCCCATAGTGCAGGATTGAGCTGTAGATGCCAATCCTTTCCAGATTTGTTCATTGTTCTATGCAAGATAGTCAGCAGATTTTTGTTAGATGCTTCAACTTCTCCATTACCTTGAGGGTAGTATATGGATGACCAATGTTGTTTGATTTTGAACTTTTCATAGAGCTCATCTAGATCTTTGTTTTTGAAATACCCTCCATTGTTAGTCACAATTGAAGAAGGTATCCCATACATGCAGATGATATAGTTAAGGATGAATAGAGCTACTTGTTTACCAATTGCTTTGATTAGTGGAACCGCTTCAACCCACTTAGTGAAGTACTCAGTGGTAGTTATAATAAACTTGTGTCTGTTAGATGATACAGGATAGATTTGGCCAATAAGGTCAAATGCCCATTGTTGAAAAAGCCAATGTGTGATAAAAGGTATTAGATCCCTTGCTGGAGCATATATGAGGTTCACATATAGCTGACACTTCTCACAAGTTTTAGCAAATTTTATAGCATCTTTTTCCATATTTGGCCAGTAGTAGCCAACCCTTAGTAGTTTTTGAGCTAAAATAAGACCATTTGAATGAGATCGACAAATACCTTCATGGACTTCAGATAATGCGCGTTGGGAATCTTCAGTTTCTAGACACCTAAGCAAAGTACTATCCAAACCTTGCCTATACAAATCGTTAGTGATGATGACATATCGTGAAACATTTGGAATAAGGTTTCTTTTCTCATTATGAGTAAGATTAGTAGGGATAATTTGGTCACACAAGTAAGAGTAAATGTGGCTATAGAGAGATGAATCATGTCCAATAATAGAACATACCACCTGGGACTCAGGAGAATCATAAGAAGGATAATGTAACTCTTCCACTAGGAATTCAAAGCGGAACTCGGATTCTCATAGCTATAGCATCTGTTGCTCTATTTGCTGATCTGAGAATCTGTTGAAATGGTACAAAGGTAAAGTATTTCTTGAGGTCATCAACCATTATTTTATAGGGCATCATTTTATCATCCCGAGTCTCATATATATAATTGATTTGGTTGATAATCAGCTGAGAGTCTCCATAGATGTGTAACTCAACAACTTTCCATTCAATAACTAGCTTGATTCCATTTACCAAGGCTTCATATTTTGCAATATTGTTTGTGCAAGGAAATAGAATCTCTTAAGCCTTTGGGATTGAATATCTTTGAGGAGTGATAAAAAGTATTCTAGCACCAGAACAATGTTGAGTGAAAGACCCATCAAAGAACATTTTCTAGGATTGCTGAGTAAGGTGCATGATGGATTCATCTGGAAATTCTACGTACAAAGGTTGATTGTCTTCAAGCGAAGCATCAACAAGTTGATATGCAATGACCTGTCCTTTGATATCATTACATTCTATATATTCAATATCAAATTTTGTAAGAACCATGAACCATTTAGCCAATTTCCTTGTAAGTGTTGCTTTGCTGAGAAGATATTTGAGTAGATCAATCTTAGCCACCAGCTTGATAGAATGTGCTAGCATGTAGTGCCTTAATTTATATGATGAAAATACCAATGCTAAACAAGATTTTTCTATGATATTATAGTTCATATCATAAGACACCAAGGTTTCTCTTTCCTTTTTATTCTCATCCCGTTGTGCCAAAAGTGCCCCCAGTGATGTATCAATAGCTGATATGTAGAGAATAAAGGGCTTGCCTTGAATTGGCGACATCAATATAGGTGGATTAGAAATATATTCCTTGATTTTATTTAGATGTTGTTCATAATATTTATCCCAGTTGTATGTAACTCTTTTCCATAATGCCTTTGTGAATGATTGAGCCTTATCTGCTAGCTGAGAAATAAAGATTCTTATTGATTGGAGGCACCCTTGTAAACTTCTCATTTGACTGTGTAGCGTCGTAAATTGTACGCACTCGCTAGGGTGGTACAATTTCACACCTAGTTTAGCACCCGCCTTAGTGCATTTTACATTCTGCATGGCATTTCTCCTTTAGCACTTAATTAATCAAATTAATTAGGTCTAAGGACCTATTTCATCATTCTCTACATCATAAAGTTGGGCCCTTTCACTAAAGCGCACCCTTCGCATTTTATTCCTCCAATACATCACTCAATCAAAAACCCTAATTAAGTCCTATTTCAAACTTGGGGGCTTGGTTTTGGGGTCAAAACATCTCGAAATCACCTGTAACTTCGGGATTCTCTCTAAAATCATCATATCCGACGGCCCTGAAAATTTGGTGAAAAGTTGTCGGGACCGTGGCGCCCGGAGTGCACATGGTCCCGGACATTTTTCCCGAAATTTTAGGAGCGCGATCCAATCATAAAATAAAGCTTAACCCCAAGAAATTGGCGGGATATTCAATCTCTAGGTCGGCCAAAAGATGAAATTGCGACCTAGGGTTTCATACATAAGAGCTCTCTTTCTTCATTTGAAGGGATCGGAATTTTGTTTTCAGGAACTTCATATGCAGTGAAAGAGCAGATCTTTGAAGACTTCAACATCTTACAACATCCTTCTATCAACCATCTATCAAATTCATTCATCCACTTAGGGCTTGGAAGACATTGAAGAACAATAGGAGATTACCGACTGAAGATTGGCTTGTACTCCTCCCTTGAGGGTTGGGTATGATTTCATGTTGTTTTCATGTCTTTACATAAGCTTCAATACATCATTTATTCATGCTTTAGATCACATTGCATCTTGATTTAGAGCATTTACATTATCATTTACAAGCAATTAGGGTTTACTTTCTAGGTTGCTCTAGTTTGCTTTCTTGCATTTTAGGACCTTGCACACACACTAGGTCTGCACACACAATACATTTTACAAAACAACTTGGCTATTCGTGGAGGTGGAAATCACCGAAGTGGGGGTTTGACTAAGGCAAAACCCTATATAGCTGCCCATACACCCTTTTTCAGATATCATTGCAGGTTTCGGGATTCAGACGATGCCGCGGGATACAGATCCGGAGAGAGAAGGTGGAGACAGCACTTTGTATCAAATTGCAGAGCAGAAGACTGGGACAGGGGCGCTGGGTGCCCTGGTCCTGCCAGGATAGGGGCGCTGGGCGCCCTAGTCCCTGGGACAGAGGCGCTGGGTGCCCTGGTCCTCCGGACAGACAGCTTGCAGACAGCTTTCTGACAGTGTTCCAGAGTGCAGAACAGCAGTTTCCGGTGCAGTTTTCAGGACAGTGGCGCCCACGCCCCCGTCCCGAACATTTTCAGTCTGATCTTGACTCTGGGTACACATCTGCATTCTTATTTCATCCTTGTATTTACAGTTGTTCATTGTTTAATCTCAATTCTACAATCTTGTTATTAGTTCATACTTGCATTTTGGGATTAGGGTTTGAACTTGCATTACTTGATCTTACAATTTCAACAAGGGAATAGAAATCCTAATAGATATCCCATGGCTCTCTCTTTCACAAAAAGAAGTAGCCAATTGTGCGATATCTCTAGGCTCTTTTGTATTCCGTAATGTGTGTCAAAAGGTAGGATTAGGGCATGTTAACCTAGTCTCGCTTTTTCCCCCACACAGACTGATATTATTTGGAGGTGACATTTCCATGATAGCCTTAACTTTTTCTAGAATCCACTTCAATTCCTTTCACTGAAACAATGTATCCTAAGAGCTTACCAGATGTAACCCCAAATGCACATTTCTTAGGATTTAATCTGAGTTTGAATTTTTCCATCTTGTCTAATATTGGACCTAGTTCTGATAGATGTGTTGATCTTTTCATAGATTTAACTAGAGTATCATCAACATAATCCTCCATGTTTTTGTGCATCATATCATGAAAAATTATTGTTACAGATCTTTGATAAGTAGCGCCTGCATTCTTTAAACTGAAGGGCATTACATTACAATAGAATGTTCCCCATGCATAGGTGAATGTTGTTTTCTCTTGATCCTTGGGTGCAATTTTGATTTGATTGTATCCATAAAAACCATCCATTAAAGAGTATATTTCATAGATAGAAGTCATGTCCATGATCATGTTTATGTTGGGTAGTGGAAAATCATCTTTTGGATAGGCTTTGTTTAAATCTATGAAATCAGTGCAAACACAGATTGATTTGTCAGGTTTAGAAACAGGTACAATATTAGATATCCACTCGGCATTATCAATTTCTCTGATGAATCCAACTTTTAGTAATTTTTCTAGCTCAGCCTCAACAAGTAATGCAACATGAAAATGCATTTTTTGGAGTTTTTGCTTAACAGGTTTAACTCCAGGAGTGATAGAAAGATGATACATTATGAGGTTAGGATCCAAACCCGACATATCAACATATGTCCATGCAAATTTGATCTTCTTTTTCATGAATAAATCAACAAATTCTTTTAGTTCTTCGACTAACAGGGATTGAGCTACATGTATGGTGTGCTAAGCTTCTTCTGTTCTAATGTTTACTGGCTATGTAGGTTCAATTATCACTAATGATCGCTCTTGAAAATGATCAGGTAAAATGTCAAGTATCTCACCTTCAAGATCCTCAGAGAGGTTTTCACCATTAGGTACATCCTTTATTTTTACTATTTTTTATTTTGACTCTACCATAGTGTGGTTTTCGCCATCATAACTCTTATTTTTCTTATTTTTTATATTTTTTCTACTAAGATACTTGACATTTGTTGCTATCATGTTCTCACTTTTTTCATTGTGGAAGAGTCCATTTGTTTAACTACATTAAGATAATAGGCTAATGTATAGTCATTGGCAAAGGTAGGTATATTCAAAGGTTGATCTTGGAGAGTACAATCAATTAGATTGGGATGCATCAGGGATAAAGATCTAATCAAGGGAATTCATGGTATTGCCATCACAACCTTGGACTAATAATTCAAGTTCTAGAAGACTACCTTGCATAAGCGTCTCAAGACCAGTAAGAGTTAGAACACGATTATCAAAGTTTACGTTAGTATTTAGGGACCTAACCCAACTGACCTACCACTAGCATCGTCTTCTAATTTGGAATGGACTATATATCATGGTTCTATAGTAACAAGTTTAGTAGACAAAGTTTCAACATTCATGATGAAGTAGTCATAGTTTGGTGTCGAGTAGGTAATGTCATAAATAGAGCTTATGTAAGACTGATCAGATTTAGAAGATGAAGCCTCTGACTCTTCTTCAAGTGGCTTAGTGAAAGTATGTATAGTTTCAATATCTACATCTTTGATGCTGCAAGTTCCTTCATGATTTGGTTCAATGATCACTTGTATTTGACATATCTATTGACATAACCTTGATGACTTTGTTAGTCTCTGTCATCTTTTCCATTCAGCTTCCTCTAGACTAATGACTGGTCCTACTTCTATAGCCTCCAATTCTTCATTTTTAGTCCCATACTTAATGCGTTGTATCCCATTAGAGGGAGATATAGTAGGTGAAGAATTTTCTTATGTTCTTTCTTTTTTTCAGCTGTTGTTCATAGTCTTCTTGTCTTTTTAGTTTGATTTCCTCTATTTCTTTTTCTAGTTTTAAGCGCACTATCTCTTGTGCTTCATCTATGATATCACTAGGTTCTTCAGGAGTTTCTTCAGTAGATGCATCTGATAGAGGCTCTAGACCCCATTCATACTCATTCGAGTCAATTTCTGAACCATCTACTTGCATTCTACTTGTGTATGTGACCAAAATGTTCAATGGTGCAAAAAATTCTTTAATTCCTTCCATTTCTTCTCCCATAAATTCTAGGACTTCTACTCCTTGTAGTGTTACGGCTGATATAGTTGGAACTTGACTACAAGTTGCTTCTTCTCTCTTAATTGCCAATTATTTTTTTTCTTTTTCATACTCTTCCTGAGTTTTTCTGAGTATTTATTTCCTATGATGTTGAAGGTGGTATCTTTGTCCTCCACTTAGACTGATGATGAGAAGTATGTTTTTGATCCAATGACTCTTCTAAATGGTATCCAAGTCTAGATTTATTATTTGTAGACTTAGTTTGTAGCTGAATAGGTTCAACAATACTTTCTTGACGCTTTCCCAGAGGACCAGTACCTCAATATCCCATTGATTGAATCATCTTATAGCCTGAACCATATTATTCAGGGGAAATCTCACAGTGTTTCACTTCTTTTTTTTCACTATATTCTTTGAAAATCCATTTGAGAGAAGCCTCCTCTTTTGTTTCATCTACAAGGTAAGTAGATAATTGTACAAAAATACCATCATAAATGACATTTGGAGTTGAAGTTAGCTGAGTATTTATTTCCTGTGATGTTGAAGGCAATATCTTTTTCCTCCACTTAGACTGATGATGAGAAGTATGTTTTTGATCCGATGACTCTTCTAAATGGTATCCAAGTCTAGCTTTATCATTTGTAGACTTAGTTTGTAGCTGAATAGGTTCAACAATACCTTCTTGACACTTTCCTAGAGGACCGGTACCTCAATATCCCATGCGTTGAATCATCTTATAGCCTAAACCATATTATTCAGGGGAAATCTCACAGTGTTGCACTTCTTAGTTTTCACTATCTTTTTTGAAAATCCATTTGAGAACAACCTCCTCTTTTGTTTCATTTGCAAGGGAAGTAGATAATTGTACAAAAATACCATCATAAATGACATTTGGCATTGAATTTTGTGGCATCATAGCCTCAGATGATTTTCCAGACCATCTTGGCGATGGAGGAAGAGACATTAGTGAAAGTATAGGTTCTATCTTGTATCCATCCATGCTAGTATCTATGATTTTTAATTTCTTTTCTAAATCTTTCATCAAAGTTTCTGAACTTTTAGTTGCAGAGGCTGCTCTGTTATGAGGAACAAAGGTATCAGTACATTGTTTTAATGCATTACAGGTGCAACTTGTAACAATAGGAATATTGACTTCAATTCAATTATAAGAAAATTTCAAGCACTAATGATAGGTAGATGGTATTTCTTGCATTTCATGAATACATGGCCTGCCCAACAATATGTTGTATGAAAGAGGAATATCAAGCACCTGAAAAATAATATCTCTTTCTACAGGTCCTACCCTGATCGGTAATAGTACCAAACCTTTAGAGGTTCTTTCTTCTTCATCATAAGATTTGATTGTTATTTTCTTTATTGGATCAATGATATGTTCAGAAAATCCCAACTATGTTAGTAGATTGTAGGTACAAATATTCAACCTAGCACCTCCATCTATCAAAACATGTTTGACTCGGTGTTTATGCATCATAGATTCAATGTGTAATAGTTGGTTGTGTGGGCGATTCAGTGAATTGTCATCTTCTTCAGAGAAGGTGAGGTAACGAGGTGAAGTCAGGTGACCCACCATAGATTGAAACCGATCTAAATCTAAATCTTTGGGGATATTAGTAGTGAGCAAAGCTTTGTCCAAGATCTCTCTATGAGTAGAAGAGATCTTAAGCAGATAAAAAATGGAGATTTGAGTGGTAGTACGTTTCAATTGTTTGACAATGCTATAACTAGGAGAGGATGATGAAGCCATCTGTTTAGATTTAGTTATGATTGTATCTATTTTTCTGTTTGAATAAGTCGATAGGTTTGATTTTGTTCGATCAGGAGTTGAGGAACTAGCTCCTTTGAGAGTAACCTTCTCTTGAGCGCGGTCACAACATTTGTAGTTTATGTTTTATTTTGTTTATCTTTGACTATGATCACGTTGTAATATTCAGATTGGGAAGATTCAATCATGTTGATCACATTGTCATTTTTAGCATAGGTGTAATTGACTTTGGCACCTCCCTTGGATTTTGAAAAATTACCTTGTTCATAAGCAGACAAGGGATCTTCAAAGGCTTTGTGATCAACATTAGTCATGTGATTTCCAACAACAATTTTGCCAGCATCGATGAGGTCTTGAATCTCATGTTTGAGTTTCATGCATTTGTTTGTTGTATGACCCTTGTTTCGATGATATTCACAGTACTCGTTTTCCCTCCACCATTTGGGTTTAACTTCTAGATCATATGGTCTAGAGTTGTCTGGCAATGTTATCAGATCATATGCCAATAAAGTCTTAAGAGATGATTCATACGATTCCTCCAAAGGAATGAAATCATGTTTAGGCTTTGAAAGCCAAGGTTTCTCTTTAAATCCCTCTTTTGATTTCTTCAGAGGATTTTCCACTGTAGTTTTAGCTACTTTGAGTGCTTGTGTGTTGCTAGCCAGATTAAATATTATGGGTTTTGATTTTGGTTTAACAGTGTCCACCACTCCATCATTAACAACATTTTTTTTGTTATCTTTGCCATATTTCTAGTATTTATTCTTCTCTTTGGAACTAGAGCTTTATTGTGTTTCTTTCCAGAGTGATATATCTCCTTTCTTTATAAACACATCTCCCATTTTGAGGGTACTATCTACCATTTTGTTGAATGAAGGGTACACTTGCATTTGGATATTGTATTTCAATTTAGGGATCAGGTTATTGACAAAAATGTCCATCTTCTTAGAATCTAGAATAGGTCATGAATATCTAGAGAACATCTTTCTCCAACATTGAAGAAAAGTGAGAAAAGGTTCTCCTATTTTTTGTTTGGTATTGCAAAGCTCGATCATAGTACTGGATGACAAATGTTATAGGAGTATTGTTGGAGAAACATTTCAACTAATTCCTCAAAATATTTGATTACCTTAGGTAGGCTTGAAAACCATTCCATAGCTTGTCCTCCTAAACTCCTTGAGAAAAGGTGTATGAGATATGTTTGTTCATGCATGAATTCCATACATAAAGCACAAAATTCTCTGACATGGTCTTGAGGATCTGCATTACAGTCATATTTGTCAAATGGGAATGGGCATATCGTATCCAAAGAATATTGCTTTGATGATTTATCCTTGTTTTTCATTTCTTTGATTTCAGTATGTAATTATTGTAATTGTTTATTTATCAGCGCTAATGGTGTCTCTTCCTCTTTAGCGATAAGGGTTTCAATGTTATATTCAGTAGCAAGTTTAGCGCCTTGTTTTGCTAGCTCTAGAAAATAATCTTCTTTTTCTCTAGCCATGATAATCTTCATCATTTTTCAAAAATCTTTATCCTTTTGAGAGCTATTTACAACAACTTCTATAGGTTTAGAGGCTTCAGACTTGCTAGATGAGGAATCACTGTCATTAGCATGGGTGTTGATATTGTCATAAGTATCATGTTTAGCAGCTTCTCTTTCTTGCCTTTCTCCAGACATGGTGGGACATAAGGGTTGATCAACAATTGGTATATTTGATGATGAAGGTTTGTTAGAGATGGGGTCTTCTACAAAGAATGGATTATTTTGTAATGAAAAAGATGATCCTTTACTTTTAGTAGCTTTCTTATGAGAACTTCTAGTTTGAGCAGGCATTTATGACTAATATGACCAACAACTAGATGTGATGAAGAAGTCAAGATCAAATTGAAGCTAGTTGTTCATTTAACGTAGTGATTGAGAAAGTGACTAAGACTCAATCTAGTTTCAGGAATGATCTATCATGTATAAGATGTGATCTAAGTAACTTGGTTTGATTTAGTTTGATAAGTAGCTGAAAGATGATCAACAAAATTGTGCAACACAACAACAGGGGTACACTATCGAGATTGTTTATGCGCATAATTATGATGACATGATTTATGCTCACTATAGACTGATTAGGTAAGTATGACAGTTCTGGAAAAGTGTGTAGATAGACAAGTTTCTGGACTGACAAAATCAAGAAATCGTACGACAAAGTTTTCAGACCCAGATGACAATTTAATAGTTTCTAGACAACATAGGTAGTTTCTCATATGAGTTGCTACCTAAACTCGAATGACAGTTTAGTGCTCTCCAAATGACAATCTGATGAGGAATATGATTATTCATATGACAGTTTGCCTAAGATCAGACAATAATTCTCTAGGACCATAATGACACTTCTGTAGACTCATACAATAATTCTGACAGGACCACATGATAAATTGAAAGGACCAATTAAGACTTGTACGACAACACGTATATAGCCAGATGATAATTCAATAAACTCGTATGATAGTGGACTAGACATTGACAAGATTCTGACATAGACAAAGTTTTGATGACTAATAGAGACCAAATTTTGAATAGGACAAAGTTTTGATGACTGATAGAGACCAGATTTTGACTAGGATAGAGTTTTGATCACTGAGTTTTTTGACGTTTTTGATTGTTTTGTCCAGTTTTAGTATTTCAGTTCTAGTTTCAGGGATGAAAACACAGTCAACACACAAGATGTAAAATGACTTCAAGCACAACACACTAACCCTATGAAAGTTGTCTTAGAGAAGAAACCCTTCGCTTGCAAACTCGAGTACACACCCAATAGCTAATTAGAATACGATCATTGAGTCTCACACAAAGGATTCTCAATGCCATATTAGCCAACTCCAAATGCTAATGGGGGCACAAAATGGAAAGTATCTTGGGAGAGTTACTATCTCTCTTGCACAAAGATTATCCCCCTTTCACAGGTGAATCGGGTAGCCTCTATCTTATAGTTCTTAGTCAGGAATTCCATTCAAAATTACCCCTTTAAGTCACACAAGCATGATTGAGGTCTATAGCTCGACAAGGTACCGAAACAAGCTATAGTCATGTAAACATGATTGAGACTAAAAGGCCCTACAAAATGTTTGATATGAGAGATCTCAAAGAAAAATCTCAAATAATCCCATCCTTTGAGACTTTAATCACCAGAGGCCTATTTAGTATAATGAGCTGGAATGCTCATGTCCAACTGTACTCACTTGGGTCATTCTCATAGGGTGATTACTTTTTCCCATTGTGACGGGCTCACAAAAGGTACACAAATCTCAAAACTTAGAAAAAGCTTCGAGGGTCTGGATTTTTGATTGTGTATGCAAACAAGAGCATACTCTCCTACCTCTTAGATTTTTCTTAAAACACAAAAGACGAATTTGTTCATTAACCAGATAGAAATTTAAGTGCCTAAAAAATGAATTTAAATAATATTCTAAGTTCACTTGAATCTCCTCAGGTAACCTACAAAAACAACAAATCAATAGTCATATTGTTTTTGTGCGATAGGCGTGTTCTTCAACAAATGTTCTGCAAAAACTGTTTAGGCTGTCAAAATCTCTTAGGCAAACAAATAACAAGCCAAGGTCAACATTAGTACCATAAAAATTCAACAAGAAAAACCCTAAAAATGTAGTCTATTTTAATACCAAAACCTAGAATACCATACGAGTATTCTCACCCAGCCATATGATAATTCACGATAGACTATACGATACTTGCAGTTTGTTGTTTGGGCCTTTGTGAAAACTTGTACGACTTTTTGCAGTCACTGTACAAAAAAAAATCTGAAAAATACAAGTTAATCTGCGAGACCGAAAGATGTAGTCTTCTGCCCCATGGTGGGTGCCAAAAATGTGTGTGAAAAGTGGAATAAAGTATCTGCAAGCTGTAAGAGACAACACTTCAATTAAGTCATTGCATGAATGGTTAGATAGATATAATCATGAATATAAAAAACCATAACAAATCAACCTATTGCCTTCTAAAATATGTGAGTATAGACTTGCTCTCAGATTTGTCTAAGCAATACTAGTGACTAGACTACACCAAGACGAATGATTTAATCTATATGAGCACAAGAATAAGCTAAATGGATGCAAGATTAAGCTATACATACAAGATTAAGCTAGATGAATGAATATTAAGCTAGATGAATGAAAGCAATAATGATTAAACTAAATATGCAAAAAGCTAAACTAAGATGCAATAATCTCAAATCATAATATCTTCAATGACTCCAGAGAAAAAATTGCATAACAACAATAAATCTCCAGGGTGTTTTGAATGAGAGATGAAGGTTGAATTTGTAGAGAGTCAAAAGAGAGACCAACGGTCAAGATCGATTAACAATGAGTAGTTGAGATTCCTCAAGAAAAAGCACAATCCTGGTTAATTGAAATAATGGAGAGATCAGATTCAGTTAATCTTGAGATAGATTCCAATTATAGCTTGATTGAATGCATTCAGATTATAAGTCTAAATTTGCATTGGAGATAAATTTAGTTGATTCCATGTACTTGAAATAAAAATAGGAGATTTCATGCACTTTTCTTTAATTTGCTCAAGATTTTTATTTAGAAAAAACCTTTTCAATGCAACTGAACCTCTTTCCCCAATTTAATTCAATTTAATTGCTTTTTGATTTTTCAAGTTATCTCAATTTTAGAAAAAGAAATATC
This sequence comes from Cryptomeria japonica, assembly GCF_030272615.1. Taxonomy (NCBI): domain Eukaryota; kingdom Viridiplantae; phylum Streptophyta; class Pinopsida; order Cupressales; family Cupressaceae; genus Cryptomeria; species Cryptomeria japonica. Next base: position 367,316,478 of record NC_081413.1, on the reverse strand, counting down.
TTAAGTTTGATTTCTTCTCTCAATTTAATTATTTTCTTTTGTTTTCAATTTAACTCTTTCTTTTGCAGATTAATTCCTCTTTTTTGTGATTAATCTATTTTTTGTAAATTAATTCCCTTTTTTTATGATTAAATGGCAAATTTATTAATTAATTAAATATGGTAGGATATTTAATTAATAAATAAGATAATTGATCAAAATGATTTACTTGGAATGATTTGATTAATTAAATAAATATTTAATTAATTAATATTGAGTGATTTATTTGCCATGTAACATTAATGATTGAAGAATTAATTAATTAGGCGCTCAAGGTTGATTTAATTGCCTTTGGTTAGGACCTTGGTGATGTTGTTGAGATTAAGGGCCCATGGTTTAGGTGACCATTTTTAAGGTATTACACCAAGATGTTAAAATCACACAATAGGAAGAATTATGTTGACTAATAGAAATAAATTACGCCTTCATTTTGTCTCAACCACTTATAGTTTTGAATTTTTTGTTGATAAAATCCTAGGATAGTTTTTTTTATAAAAGCAATGGAATGATTTTCCAATTTATTTTTTAGTGACAAGGATTTCAATTTTTTATTTTTATATTCATATCTTTATGCAAAGAAGTCCAGGTAATGATAGAAAGCTCAAATTTGACAATCTATAAACCTTAGATCTAGAATTCTAATATTTTCTTGTTTTCCTAGAGCATCTCAAATTCAAGTATTCTAGTCATCAATATTAAATTGACAATATCTCAAAGCAATGTCAAGTTACAATTGTTTACAAATTTCATGATTTAGATCAGTTATTAAATTAAATTGAAATTAAATATCATTTATTAAATTGAAATTGAAAAATATGTTTCAAGATTTTAATCAGAATCATTGACTCCTCCAACTTCTAACTTTTTATGCAAACTTAGTATCTAATCGTTGAAATATTTTCTTAATGATCTAAGTTGGCATTCCTCTCATAATATTATGTATAGTAAAATATCAATGTTTACTTTTAACTAGTAAGAAGGTGTTTATGATATGTTAAAACTAGTTGTTTCATCCTTACAATATACAAAATTGTACTTGCAATGCATAAATATTATCTTCTAGAGCTTGACAGCTTGTATCAAATAGATGATGATGATGGATGACTATACCGATAGCAGAAAGATGACATGATTAGTTATTTGTGTTGTCATTGATGGCAACCAGGGTCAACTGATGTTTAATAATTATTACAGTTGGTTTTCGGTGATTGACTTGTTGGCTAAGTGATTTGGTCTACTGGAGTAAGAGTTTGACAGTTTGATAGGGTTTACCGGCAAGGTTGTGAATTAGGACCTTAACTAGTAAAGAAGATAAGTTTTGATGAAATCGAGTGATTGGTGATGTTCGGTAACTTGTGGTTCGATACATAAGATTTTATGATGGATTTGAGTATGTAACTAGAACCGCATCCTATGATGGCTACTGGAAGGCATGTTTTGAATTTTTGATGAAGTTTTGCTAGGGTTTAAGAAGGGTTTACCAACCAGTAAAGAATTCTCTTAACCGATAATGATTTTTGGTTTGGCGGTGATCTACATCAAGTTCACGTGTTGATGTTAATGCAACACAAACTATGTGATATGTTTGAAAGATGTTTTGGTGCATTTCAAGAACAAATTTCTTAGGAATGTGCTAAGGGTTTGACTTTGTACCAGATCGACTTGTTGTGACGATTTATGATCATTCAATGATCGATATTGATTTGTAATTGATTGTAATGATCCATATGATGATTTGTAATGAGTTGTAAGGATCTGTGATGATGTATGTAGTAAGTCTTAGGCTTTTGATGCTGACCTAGTTGTTAAAGTTATCTATGTTGGTAAAGTTGATGTTTTGAAGTGTCGATGATTTTGAGAAGTGAGAGAAGTCGAACCGGTGTGTGTGAGAAGATCTACTAGAGTGATGCAAACTTAGAAATTAATTGGATCTGATCAAGTAAGCAGTTGTGTGCTAGACACAGATCATTCAATGTTGTTCTCTAACAATTAAAGTGGTTAAAATCCCTTAACTAGGTAGGTCCTAACATACCTCACATTTTAAAATCTCCTAACAGGGTGACTCAATATCTGAGTTCTAAATCCTCTTGCGAGGTTGATCCTAATAGATCAAATATTTTAATAGGGCTGAGGTAAATCCCTTAACCGAGTGACTCCTAATAGGGTCTTCTCCTAATAGGACATCATTGTAAGCTTCTAATCGGGCTTGGCTCCTAACAAGGCACATTCCAAAAGAGTGCAAAATATTTGTGGGTACAAATTCCCACCGTGGTTTTTCCCTATTTGGGTTTCCATATGAAAATCATGGTGTTCATGTGTGGAATCCTTTTCTTGTGATGTTCATGTTTTATTTTTGATAACTGATTAAGACAGTTTATGTTTATTTATCAGAGATCTTAAAGTGGTTACCGGTATTGATGATTATATGATTGATGAAGTATTATGATCAATTAATAAGTTGGTTTAAACATTGAATGTTTTCAGATATGAGATAAGTCTATTTTGGTGTTGAAAGTTTTAGTTTTTGTTAATATTGATTCACCCCCCTCTCAATATTAATTGGATCCTCTAGGATTAAAAATTGGTATCAGATTGGGTTTCTCCATATTAAGAATTTTTGCATTGATTGGGTTTTTCCTAACACTATCAGTGATTTGTTCCAATCTTGGAATTATCACTGGGCTAACCCCTTTTTGAGATCATTGTGGTAGTTATCTCTTCCTTACATTATGTGGGGTTTAAGGAAAGAAAGGAACAACCGTATCTTCAAGGACACTTCTCTCACCCAGGATGTTGTTTTCCAGAAAATTCAATGGGCTATTGTGGAGAACATTGGTCTCGTTAGGAATCCTTGCATTTCTACTAACCGCATGTAAAATCACATATTAAGTTCCTGGAATTTGAAGTATGTTGGTAGTCCTGAGCCCACTCAAAACAAAAGACTCGAAGCTAGATGGAACACTCCCCCACATGGTTGGCTCAAAGTCAACTTCTATGGTGCTGCAAAAGGCAATCCTGGTCCTACAAGATGTGGTGCTATCCTTAGAGATGAAAATGGTAACTGTAAATTATTGTTGTTCCTATAGGGAGTCAAACTAACCACAAGGCAAAAGCAATGGTGGCACTCCAAGGTATTCTCCTAGCCAAAAGATGGAATTGTCCCAATCTATAGATAGAAGGGGATTCTAATAACATCATCAAATGCCTAAAGGGAACCTCTAAGCCTTCATGGACTATCAATAACATAATAAAGGCTGCTAGAGACCTCATCAACACTTTTGAGAAATTCTTCATATCTCATATCTACTGTGAAGTTAATGGTTCTGTTGATTGGGCAACCAACATGGCGGTCATCCAAGACAAAATGATTACATGGAAGGGCAAAGAACACATCCCTAATGACGTCAGATCAATCATTTTTAAGGATCGATACAATAGTACAACAAAGATCATAAAAGGACAAAGTAATGATGAAACAGATTAAAAGGAGTTCTATGAGTAATAATAATAAGGTCAGTATCATTTATTGCAAGACTCACGCTATCACTTCCCATGCTTTTTGGGTATATTATTTGCCTAAAGCTCTCTGCAACTCTCGATCTGCTGCTCTGGTTTATGAAAAAATGGGAGGAAACTGACGCCGTTACAAACCCAACAACTGGAAGGAGTGGAAGCAAAAGGAGGTGGTCTGGAACATTTTGTAGAAGGGTGGGTTTTCAAAGTTTATGGAGAGGCTCCATGGGCGCAACACCATAGTTACTAAGTTCTTTTGTAAAAACTGGAGCAAGGGCACTCTAAAGATGGGAGATCAATCAATCTCCATAGATGAGGACCTCATTTCTCAGGTTACGGGTCTCCACAGGGAAGGAAGCAATTACTATAGAGATAGGAAATTGAGAAAGGAGGCCATTGAAAGATATCTTGAAATGGAAAAAGAGAAAAAGAGCCTAGTTAAGCTAAGTAAAACTTACTATCCTCCTAGGGCTTTTGTTAAACCATGGAGGGAGGTCTTATTTTCTATAATGTACTATTTAACTTTGGATGGTAGATTCACAAAAGTGTATGGCTACCATTTTGTTTTGCTAAACCATTTTAGGTATGATGAAAAAGTCAATATCCCTTATTTTCTGTTGTGCTCCATGAATGCTACCATCAAGGCCCACAAAGAAAACCCAAAGGGTGATACTGCCATGCATCAAGGCCTCATGGTTTTGATTTATGACCACCTCAAAGCCAACCGAATTTCCCACCCTCAGCATTCTATTTCAGAGTCAGAGGAGGAAGGGTCGAATTCTATTTTTTCTTTAGGTGCAGAGTCAGATAGTGATTCAATGAGTGAGTCTAAAGAGAGTCTGGATGATTTAGAAGCGAAAGCTGGTAAGAAAAGAAAACATGTGAGAACCAAGCCTTCCTCCTCAAAGAGAAAGAATAAATCTAAAGATAAAATTCTCCAAATTAGCTCCTCCTCAGAGGATTCTGAGAAGGAACCCCCATCTCCCCAGAAAAAGAAAAAGAAAATTTCTATTCAGACAAGGAAAAAATAGAAGAAACAGGATGCCAACATTACAGAGCTCAAGGAACAGGTGCAGAGAAAGAACCCAAACCTCGACTAGAATGTGGAGGAGGAGACCATTGGGGAAGGTTCTGAACAAAGAATCATAAAAGTTGGTAAAGTTACTATTTGAGACACCCAATATGGAAAAAGACAACATTGTTGAGAAATCTCCCTCCTCATGTCCTCCTCCAGAGGGTTTGAAAGGCTTTGTGGACACCATTGAATGGCTAATTTCCAGTTACAAGAAAGTTGTGGAGGATATTAAGAAGCTAAATAATAGAGTCCAAATTTTGGAGACTATTAGTTTTGGTGGAGGCAAGTCAATGGCAGAATAGGTTGAGGATCTGACTAAAATAGTTGCTAAAGCCGAAGAGATTAGAGACTCCTTTAACCCTAGGTTCAAGCAAATTGAGAAAGACTTGACTGAGAGGAAAAATAATGAGATTGGTATGGACCAAAGAATGGAGGAAACTGATAAAAAAGTCAACAAAATTGAAGAAAGCCTCAAGAGCATTACATAACAAAGCTTAAATATTCTGAAGGCTTCAGCTAGCAACACAAAAATCCTCATCAACAAAATGGAAGAGGAGAAGGATTCCCTAGAGATTGATCCTGATATTGATGGCATGGGAGAAGTGCAAGGACCTAGAACAAGGACCTGAGGTAAAAAGAAGGAGAAAAATCCAAACAAGGACCTGGAAGAATTCAAAGCTATCATGGAAAACTATGATCAGCTGGTGAATAAGGCGAAGGAGCTCCTTAAGTATTTTTAGTTGTACCATGTTTTCTTTGGTTTTTTTCTGCTCTGCTATTTTTTTCTTTTGTTGTCCTTTTGGTTGACTAGGTTTTTTCCAGTCTTTTTGTAAGTTGTTCCTAGCAGATCTGGCTACTTTTTGATGATCTCTTATTCGGATCCTTAAAACTTGTTTTTCTAATTAATCAGAACAATTGGTATTAGAGCGTTGGTCCTCTATGTGCAGAAAGCCTAACAACTTGAGGGAAAGATTCTATGAAAGATGATGAAGAAGGAGGGTCCCAAGTTTACCAAGGACAACTACTAGATATGGAGTGATCAGATGAAGATATACATTAAAGAAATGGGTTCACAGTATTGAAATCATGTGATAACCAAGTATGTTTCTCCTACTACTAGTTCCTTGACATCGGATGAGCTCAAAGAACATCAAGAAAACATTTAGGCTCTTGAAGCAATTGTAAGTACTTTCTTTGACTCTGAGTATATTGATGTTCATGGATTAGAAACTGCTAATGAGGTATGGGAGAAATTAAATTTAATCTATGGAGGAGACGAAAATGTACAAAGGGCAAAGGAAGAGAGTCTGAGAGGAAAATTTGATGATATGAAATGGTTGATGGTGAGAACGTAGCTCAATATGGACAAAGGATTAAGGAAGTTCTAGGTGGAATAAAGAGTGTCAGAAGTAAGATTGAAGATGATACTATTGTTAGTAAAATGCTTAGAACTCTTTTACCGCAGTATTCTATCAAAGTCTCTGCTATTCAAGAACTGAGATCCATTTCAAAAGATAAAGTTACTATTGATTCTTTAATTGGAAATTTAACTGCATTTGAACTTAACAGTTTTGATAATAGTGTTTCCAAACCTTCTAAATCATCCTTTAAGGATTTTGTAACCGGTACATCAGTAAGAAAAGGGAAAGATGTTTTTCATAATCATGACTATAGGTCTAGTCATGGCAATATTAGAGGTGATGGTGATGATGAAGATCATCTGATGGAACTTGAGGCATTACTGACTAGAATATTCCCTAGAGGAACAGGTAAATATAAAGGTAAATTACCCATGAAGTGTTTCTCTTGTAGTAAGACTAGACACATAGTTGCTAACTACCTTAACACTGACAAGAAAGATAAGTTTAGGAGATTCAAAGGAAAAAGCAAGAAACATTGTTATGTTGCAGTGGATGAAGGTGTGACCGATGATGAATCAAAAGAAGATGACAATGAGGAGATATTATTTGTTCTTGTGAAGGAGGATCTGACTGATGAGAAGGCTTTGGTGTCTCACATGGATAACAACGATGAATGGATAATAGATAGTGGTTACTCACACCACATGACTAGTGATAAAAGTAAGTTCTTATCCCTTGAAGAGTTTGATGGAGGTATTGTAAGATTTGGTAATAACTCTCCCTACATAGTTAAAGGTAAAGGATCAATTTAATTAAATGGGAAGAGTAATGAAGATGATGTATTGTGGGTTAAAGGACTAAAACATAACCTCTTGAGTGTTGGACAATTTAATGACAAGGGATATCTACTTGAATTCAAAAGTGGAGTGTGCAGGATTCTTGGAAATAATGGAGAATTGATTGTTGGGACTCATTAAATTTGAGTGAATTTGAGAGGCCCATTTCAAAATTTTGCTTTGCATTTCCAAATGATCATAAAATGAGTCAGTTTGAATGGCCTAGTTAAAGAGAGGATAAAATGGAGCCAGTTGATTTTCAAAGGGTAAGGCTTGGGACATGTGTCCTACACCTTTCATTTGATCTATGAGGTGTTCTTCAACTTCCAGTTCTTAGTTTGGATCAGTTTATCAGGTACCCATTTCAAGGGGTGAGCTGAAAGTGCATTTTAGGCACATATGCAAATTTTATTAAGTGGCCTACTTTGAGCACCTATATCTTTTGCCCAGTTGATTTTCATATTAAAATTTAAAGTGAACTAAATTATATGCATAAATGTGAGTCAACATGCAAAATTTCAAGTCCATGTGAATCCATTTGCCCAGTTTGGTAAACTCAATCCATTTGCAGTTTATGGTTTGCATAAGTCCTTATTTCAGGAGCTAAATAGAGCCTTACTTTGCACATCTATAAAAGATGCCCCGGTGAATGTCATGTCAGAATGTTTCTTCCAGGATATTTTTGATATAAAAGACAAGCTATGTTTCAAATTTCAAGCTCCCGCCAATCCGTTTGATCAGTTTTCAAAAGGGTTTCTTGAGCCACCTTTTTTAGTGTTTCGTACTTTCATTGCTACATTAGTTAATGTGGCTATTTTCATGAGCGTACCATTTGTACCTAGTTAGCCTTTTGGTCAAACTATGCATTCAAAGTTTTGATATGTATTTCAAGGTACCTATGCCTCAAATTTGAGGGTCTACGGAGATCGTTTGATATTTTTAAGAAAGGCATCATAAGTTCCCTGGGCATTGACTTCACCAGGTCCGCAGTGTTGGTCATATTTGACCATTAATATTTCTTCACTCGGGATTCATCTTGAGAAACCGCTTGGTAGAGTTCATGTTTGTATATCATAGTACACGCGTGTCAGTTTGCAAGGTCCAAAAAGGTGTTTTGACTAGTTTGAAAATTACATCTTCGCGATTAAATGCGAAAATGGGGCGCAGGCACCTGAAAGTTGCAAAACTCAGTTTGATGATTCGAAAATAGTGTTGATCGATTCCAAAGGTATGTTTAAGGTTCCTAAGGCATTTCAAAGGTCATTTGCATGAGAACAAATTTTTTTCTAGCCAGACCCACTTTGGGGCCCGACCTGACTTGTAGCTTCATGCATCTTTTCAGGCAAAGTTTAATTGTTATTTTTGCAATCATATGTTTATATGATTTAACTATGAAGGAAAGACATTTAAACCCCAAGAAAGTATATTAGTAGGCATAAAGCTAGTTCCTTCTCCCTGGTAGATGGCATGGAGTTTGAGAGGAGACAAAGAAACTTAAACATAATGCAAGGGCATCAAAGCTTTCAGTAGAAGGCAAACTGAAAGGTGCAGGCAACATGGTGGTTGAAAGGACTGTAGAAATCAAATGCAAATTGGAAAATGCATAATGCCAATCTTCCCTTGCCTGGTAAAACAAATTGTAAAACGATTTCCCCTCCTCTCCATGTGAAACGTTGTTAAAGGCAGAGAGAATTTCGGATCTGCAACATGCCTGGAAGGGGGCATTTATAATCTTTAAAGAAAATTGCAATTGGCATGTGAAATGCCAGTCAGAATCCTCCCTCCATGTGTCAGGAGCTCCAAATAAACAAAATGCAAATAACAGCCACTCAGAAACTCCAAATTAATGCTAGTAGCAAGCATTAAACCTTCATCATTTAAATTGGCAGGCTTTATGCCCAATCCTCCCTTCACATGCCAGTAAAAATGGAGGGGCACTCAATTTTAAACCTTCAGCAAATAGCAATTAGCAGGTGTATGTGCCAAATTCCCCTGTTGGAGTGTGGCGTATAAATTTGGGGAGTGCAATTTAAAACTCCAAAGCAAATGCCATCCTCTCTGCTGCATGTGGGTAAAGGTTTTATGAAAGTCTTTCATGAAAATGCACTTAGTAGATGTAATGTTTAAATTCTACAACCTTCCCAGCATCTCCCTGTGTGTGTCATTGGTGGAGGGTAATTAAAAAGCTCCCAAACAAATGAATTTTGTAGGTGTTAAACTTGCCATCCAATCTCCTCCAGCAGACAAAGGGACAATAGAAATTGTAAAGCAAATGCAGTTGGAAGGTGTGGAGTAAATCCATGTAGTGCATCATCTCCTGCGTGGTATGGTGGAATGGCGAAGAAAATTTCTAAGAAAACACAGTCCCAGGTAAAATACATTTATCCCACATTGGTGGTGAGGGAAATATTTGATATTTAAAAGTAATGCCATACATATCTATAATGTCAAATCCTCAAGGGTTTTTGATGCATGGTGCCGGTTGGGTGCCCAATGGAACCCATGCATGTAGATGCGAATCCTGAGGCAACAAAAGAGACAGCTGGTGACAAGGTGGACCCCACATGTGCACGGATCCCAAGGTAGGTGGGTTATGCAGAGAAAGGGTGGATTAACGCGTGAGAAAGTTCATCAAGATCTGAAGGCTTATGTTGTTTCGTTATCCAAAGATGCTCAAAGATTAACCATCACAAAATGGTGAAAAGCATGTGCGGAAAAGGGGATGGTAAAGATCGTGCAGGTTCATCAAGATTTGACAACCGACGTTGTTTCACAAGCCAAAGTTGCTCGCCCATTAACCATCGCGAAATGGTGAAAGATGATGTGGTGTACAGGTGGCGATGATGGAGTAGTCCAGTGGCGTACAGGTGGTGGTGACGTGGCAGTCCAAGTGGAAAACCAATGAAGTGTCATCCTAGTGGACCCTGTCAATGAATCACATGTTGCCACGTGGCAGGGTGTCAGGCCAAAAAATGGTGAAAAATCAAAGTAAAATTCATAGTTGAAACTATAGAGAAATTCAAAAAATTTAAATGATGATTTGCTTTCAAGATTAAATTTGCTTGAGGGGTATATTTTGGCCAAATATGCAAGTATTATGTATCATCGGAAAGCTCTCGGAATGGGGAATGCAATTGTGGAATTAGTTTCAACAGATCTCAGATATTTTGAGAGCAGTTTCCATGGGAAGAAAAGGAGATATTCTCGCAGTTATGGAAAAAGGACACTTGGCATGTTCTGATGGATTCTGATCTTTTTCCCTCTCCTTCTTATTCCCAATTCTTCTCAATTGTAAGGGTTCCCAGTTTTTTTTGGAATTTTTCTCCAAGGGAGAAATCCGAAATTGCAGGTTCCAGTTTTATGCATTTTGATTTTCTTGGTTGTAATGGTTGATGTTCCTTTTCTGTTGTCATGGAGTAGATATATTTTGCAGGTTGTATCTTAGTTTTAGGTCACATATATGTAAGGTATATATGCAGTGTAGTAGATTGTCTTCAGACCTTTCTTCAAATTCAATAAGTTCGGTCTTCATGGAAGTTTGGGTTTATCTTCTCAAAGTGAGAGTGTAATTCCTGTTCTTAGGCATCCTTTACAGGAGGGATTTAAATTCTATGAGCACAAATTGGGGATTTGGGTTAATGTGGATTATGTATAATCCTTTGATGAATTTAGAATGTGTTAATGTCAAGCATTAATACAGGGAAATATTTTCAATAAATTTGATATGCAGCTTGGATTCCATCTGTAGTTATTTATATTGACTCTATGCCCATGATGAGGCATTGATCTGTTACAACTAGAGGTCATTTGCATCATTTTAAAAATCAAATCAGAATTTCATATCTTTCCTTTTTATTTTGTGGTAATGTCCCACCTATCTCAAGCTCCAATGTAGTTGAGAGTCAATGTGAATGTAGCTAGTTTGCAGTAGTTTCCTTATTGTTGAGCTATGTTTGAAATTTCTTCTTTAATGGTGATGTTGTGTGTGAGTTTAAACTGTATTTGAAGTGCATCAAAGGTATACCCGCCTAGGTTTTGTAGAGCCTAAAGAGTAGTATGATTCATATCCTTGTTATGTTGTCCAAGCCCTGAAGTTTTCATATATTAAAATTAGCTATTTCATAGATCAATTGCAGGTATACTTCGGTTAACCAGTTTTGGTGAACAAAAAAAATGGCGACTCTGTTGGGGAATAGTCATGAGATGTAAAAAAATTATTTTAAGAGAAACCCATGAGTCTGGCCAAAGTCATTTGGGGAAGAGTCTTAGAAGTTTACAAATCTGAAAGTTATTTTCAGATTTGAAAGTGTGTCCTGGAAATTTTGTTGCTAAGAAATTTGAAAATAAATGGTGACTCTGTTGTGTGTGGTGAGACTCATAAATTCTGAAAGTGTTTCAGAGTGAAGATCAGTAGTTAAATTTTTTCCTCTTCGGGGAGGTGGTGACTCTATAAGAACGAACCTAAGATTTGGAGGAGTTCTTCAAATTTTTAGTCAGAGGTGAAGTGAATAGCAGTAGCAAATTTACCAGGTATTGCTCAAGGTATTCATGAATTAATTTTGTTCCTTATAAGGTGAAACAGTCACCATTGAAAGGAAAAGAAATTTGTAGTATGCATACTTCATGTTTTGAAATAAATTTCAGTCATAAGTGATGGGAGAAGTGTGTATAATTCTGAAAATTAGTGACTGCATATGTGTTGAAAGGAGTTTGTAAAACAGTAAAGACATATCAGCATAGTAATGGTTCAGTAACTATTATAAACTTGATGGATCTAGATGTGGTTCCTAGATCTCCAAATCCTTTATCAAATATGAAAGAAATTGATAGAGAAATTAAAGTATGTCTTCAAAAGATCCAAGAGAAGTTTATCTTGTTTTTAAGAAAGAAAGTAGGGAAAAGAAAAGAGGAAGAGTCATCATATATTTTCTATGAAAGATTTATAGCTACATTAAATGAGCTTTCAGCTGATGCTAGACCCCATGAGTCTATTTGGATTGAGTTATTCTTAGAGCTTGATGAGCCTGACTCAAATAATTGGTCTACAACCTTGAGAGAAGGAAGTGTTGTATGTATTAAAGAATGGATAGATGAGATTGAGCTAAATAAATCTGAAAATGCACATAATATTGAGTATACTAATGCTGACAATGAAATTGGTGAATACCAAAGTAATGGAGATGAATCTGTGAATAGGGATATCTCTTGTGGTTTTGAAAATGATTCTTATGATCAACATGACAGTACAAAATTTTGTTCTCAGTATGAGGAGGATGAAAATATAAATTGTTGTTCTAGTGTGTATGATTGTAACTCTTTAGAGTTTTTCAGATTTGAATAATATGAATGACAGTATTGTTAAGTTCAACCCACAAAATGTTTGCAATCAAAGTTATGAAACTAAGTTGCAACATATAGCAGCACTTTATGAGCAGCATGATAAAGGTTATGATGTGGATGCAAGTTATTGTAATGATGAAATAAATGTGTATAAAGACATGAGCACTGCTGATTTAATACCTTTATCAGATTGGGACAATGTTTACAACACGGAGGATGAAGCCAAGGAAAATGAAAATAAAGAAGAAGGTTCACTAAGTAGTGAACGAATCTCAGAGCTCTTAGCTGCCGATCTTCAGAGGTATGCATCCAAAAATGTGCGCAATCTCTCATACCCAACCAGTACATGTTTAGATACTGATGATGTTTTAGAGGGTGTGAAGTATGATACATATGATGTTGATCCATTCCCTATATTTGATTTGAGTGATGGACAAGATGAAAATGCATATACAGTTGATAGGTATGATGATGTAGATTCATATGTTGATATGAACTTCGATTTTGATATGCATTGTGTGGATCTTGCTGTTAAAAAGAACGAAAAATCTCAAATGATTTTCCCTGATTTGCAAGTGGAAAATGAACCATTGACAAGTGAGGATCATGTGTTTTTACTTGTGCAAAGTGCTGATAGAAATTCTGATCAGCAAGATGAGGTGCAGTCAGTTTATGAGGAAATATTCCTCTCTAGTTTGCAAGCCATCATTGTGGAAGAGTGTTCATCATTTGAGAAAACTAGCAATAGAGATGTGCCTGATGTTCTCACCTTTCGTAATGAGTTGGATTGCTTTTATTTTTTAGCTGGGAAGTAATGGTGAAGAGTATGGCACTCTTATGTCACCTAGTGACCAACTTTCAGCATTTGTTTAGTTTTCAAAGATTGTATGATTATGATCATGTTGATGGTTATGTTTTATGTGATCAGCTGATTAGAAGTGACAATGTTTATGAACAGGCAGATGTGAATGATGATTTTAGCTTACCTTTGATTTGTGGAAATGAAAATCATGTGTTTGACATAGGTAAGAATTGATTTCAGTTTTTATGGCTCGGGGCCATTTATAAGTTGTATATTTTATACAGTTGCTTTGCTTCAGTTGTGTGGTTTTCAATAAAGTGCCCTATTGTTTGGGTAGAATAAGGAGCCCTTTATTTTTGAGAAGAGAGAAGAGAAGTGTTTTCCATTTTTGGGTGGTCTGCTCTACCATAGATTCTGAATTCTTGTGTTGATCTTGCAATCAACCATCCCCAGTCAGAGCCACATTTGGGACTCATTAAATTTGAGTGAATTTCAGAGGCCCATTTCAAAATTTTGCTCTGCATTTCCAAATGATCATAAAATGAGTCAGTTTGAATGGCCTAGTTAGAGAGAGGATAAAATGGAGCCAGTTGATTTTCAAAGGGTAAGGCTTGGGAAGTGTGTCCTACACCTTTCATTTGGTCTATGAGGTGTTCTTCAACTTTGAGTTCTCAGTTTGGGTCAACCCATTTCAAGGGGTGAGCTGAAAGTGCATTTTAGGCACATATGCAGATTTTATTAATTGGCCTACTTTGAGCGCCTATATATTTTGCCCACTTGATTTTTGTATTGAAATTCAAAGTGCATTGAATTCTATGCATAAATGTGAGTCAACATGCAAAATTTCAAGTCCCTGTGAATCCATTTGCTTAGTTTGGTAAACTCAATCCGTTTGTAGTTTATGGTTTGCATAAGTCCCTATTTTAGGAGCTAGTGAGAGCCTTACTTTGCACATCTGTAAAAGATGCCTCGGTGAATGTCATGTCAGAATGTTTATTCTGGGCTATTTTTGATATAAAATACAAGCTATGTTTCAAATTTTAAGCTCCCACCAATCCATTTGATCAGTTTTCAAAAGGGTTTCTTGAGCCACCTTTTTCAGTGTTCCGTACTTTCATTGCTACATCAGTTAATGTGGCTATTTTCATGAGCATGCCATTTGCACCCAGTCAGCCTTTTGGTCAAACTGAGATTTCTAAGTTTTGATATGTATTTCAAGGTACCTATGCCTCAGATTTGAGAGTCTACGGAGATCGTTTGATATTTTTAAGAAAGGCATCATAAGTTCCCTGGGCATTGACTTCACTAGGTCCGCAATGTTGACAAAGCCAGTCGGTCATCTTTGACCATTAATATTTCTTCACTTGGGATTCATCTTGAGAAACTGCTTGGTATAGTTCATGTTTGTATATCACAGTACACGACTGTCATTTTGCAAGGTCCAGAAAGGTGTTTTGACCAGTTTGAAAATTACATCTTCGCGATTAAATGCGAAAATGGGGCACAAGTGCCTGAAAGTTACAAAACTCAATCTGATGATCCAAAAATGGTGTCGTTTGATTCCAGAGGTATGTTTAAGGTTCCTAAGGCATTTCAAAGGTCAATTGCATGAGAACAAATTTTTTTTTAGCCCGACCGACTTTGGGGCCCGACCTAACTTGTAGCTTCATGCATCTTTTCAAGCAAAGTTTAATTGTTATTTTTGCAATCATATGTTTATATTATTTAACTATGAAGGAAAGGCATTTAAACCCCAAGCAAGTGTATTAGTAGGCATAAATCCAGTTCCTTCTCCCTGGTAGATGGCATGGAGTTTGAGAGGAGACAAAGAAACTTAAAGCTAATGCAAGGGCATTAAAGCTTTCAACAGAAGGCAAACTGAAAGGTACAGGCAACATGGTGGTTGAAAGGACTATAGAAATCAAATGCAAATTGGAAAATGCATAATGCCAATCTTCCCTTGCCTGGTAAAACAAATTGCAAAATGATTTCCCCTCCTCTCCATGTGAAACGTTGTTAAAGGCAGAGAGAATTCTGGATCTGCAACGTACCTGGAAGGGGGCATTTATAATCTTTAAAGAAAATTGCAATTGGCATGTGAAATGATAGTCAGAATCCTCCCTCCATGTGTTAGCAACTCCAAATAAACAAAATGCAAATAGCAGCCACTCAGAAACTCCAAACTAATGCTAGTAGCAAGCATTAAACCTTCAACATTTAAATTGGCAAGCTTTATGCCCAATCCTCCCTTCACGTGCCAGTAAAAATGGAGGGGCATTCAATTTTAAACCTTCAGCAAAAGGGACCTTCAACAAATAGAAATTAGCAGGTGTATGTGCCAAATTCCCCTGCTAGAGTGTGGCGTATAAGTTTGGGGAGTGCAATTAAAACTCCAAAGCAAATGCCATCCTCTCTGCTGCATGTGGGTAAAGTTTTATGAAGTCTTTCATGCAAATGCACTTGGTAGATGTAATGTTTAAATTATACAACCTTCCCAGCATCTCCCTGTGTGTGGCGTTGGTGGAGGGTAATTAAAAAGCTCCCAAATAAATGCATTTCGTAGGTGTTAAACTTGCCATCCAATCTCCTCCAGTAGACAATGGGACAATAGAAATTGTAAAGCAAATGCAGTTGGAAGGTGTGGAGTAAATCCACGACCAGAGCATCATCTCCTACATGGTATGGTGAAATGGCGAAGAAAATTTCTAAGAAAACACAGTCCTAGGCAAAATACATTTATCCCACATTGGTGGTGAGAGGGAAATATTTGATACTTAAAAGTAATGCCATACACATCTATAATGTCAAATCCTCAAGGGCTTTTCATGCATGGTACAGGTTGGGTGCCCAATGGACCCCATGCATGGGAGCTCGAATCCTGAGGTGGCCGAATAGATAGTTGGCAACCAGATGGACCCCACGTGTGCATGGATCCTGAGGTAGGCAGGTTTTGCAAAGAAAGGGTGGATTAACGAGTGAGCAAGTTCATCAAGATCCGATGACCGGTGTTTCATTATCCGAAGATGCTTGAAGATTAACCATCGCGAAATGGCGAAAAGCACGTGTAGAAAAGGGGATGGTAAAGATCGTGCAGGTTCATCAAGATCTGATGGCTGGCATTGTTTCACAAGCCAAAGTTGCTCGCCCATTAACCATTGCGAAATGGCAAAAGATGATGTGGCGTATAGGTGGCGATGATGTAGCAGTCCAGTGGCATACAGGTGGTGGTGACGTGGCAGTCCAAGTGGTGAACCAGTGAGGTGTCATCCTAGTGGACCCCATCAGTGAATCACAGGCTACCATGTGGTAGGGCGTCAGGCCAAAAAATGGTGAAAAATCAAAGTTAAATGCATAGTTGAAACTATAGAGAAATTCATAAAATTTAAATGATGATCTGCTTTCAAGATTAAATTCGCTTGAGGGGTATTTTTTGGCCAAATGTGCAAGTATTATATATCACCGGAAAGCTCTCAGAATGAGGAATGTAGTTCTAGAATTAGTTTCAATAGATCTCAGATATTTTGAGAGTAGTTTCCATGGGAAGAAAAGGAGATATTCTCGCAGTTATGGAAAAAGGACACTCGGCATGTTTTGATGAATTCTGATATTTTTCCCTCTCCTTCTTATTCCCAATTCTTCTCAATTGTAAGGGTTCCCAAATTTTTTTGGAATTTTTCTCCAAGGGAGAA
This sequence comes from Cryptomeria japonica, assembly GCF_030272615.1. Taxonomy (NCBI): domain Eukaryota; kingdom Viridiplantae; phylum Streptophyta; class Pinopsida; order Cupressales; family Cupressaceae; genus Cryptomeria; species Cryptomeria japonica. The sequence goes on along the minus strand of NC_081413.1, from coordinate 367,299,823 downwards.
ATCTGAAATTGTAGGTTCTAGTTTTATGCATTTTGATTTTCTTGGTTGTAATGGTCGATGTTCCTATTCTGTTGTCATGGAGTAGATATATTTTGCAGGTTGTATCTTAGTTTCAGGTCACATATATGTAAGGCATATATGCAGTGTAGTAGATTATCTTTAGACATTTCTTCAAATTCAATAAATTCAGTCTTCAAGGAAGTTTGGGTTTATCTTCTCAAACTGAGAGTGTAATTCTTGTTCTTAGGCATCCTTTACAGAAGGGATTTAAACTCTATGAGCACAAATTAGGGATTTGGGTTAATGTTTGGATTATGTATGATCCTTTGATGAATTTAGAATGTGTTAATGTCAGGCATGAATACAAGTAAATATTTTCAATAAATTTGATATGCAGCTTGGATTCCATCTGTAGTTATTTGTATTGACTCTATGCCCAAGATGAGGCACTAATATGTTACAGCTAGAGGTCATTTGCATCATTTTAAAAAATCAAATCAGAATTTAATATCTTTCCTTTCTATTTTGTGGTAATGTCCCACCTATCTCAAGCTCCAATGTAGTTGAGAGTCAATGTGAATGTAGCTAGTTTGCAGTAGTTTCCTTATTGTTGAGCTATGTTTGAGATTTCTTCTTTAATGGTGATGTTGTGTGTGAGTTTAGACTATAGTTGATGTGCATCAAAGGTATACCCACCTAGGTTTTGCAGAGCCTGAAGAGTAGAAGGATTCATATCCTTGTTATGTTGTCCAAGCCTTGAAGTTTTCATAGATTTAAATTGGCTATTTCATAGATCAATTGCAGGTGTACTTGGGTTAACCATTTTTGGTGAACAACACTTATCCCTTGAAGAGTTTGATGGAGGTGTTGTAGGATTTGGTAATAACTCTCCCTACATAGTTAAAGGTAAAGGATCAATTTAATTAAATGGGAAGAGTAATGAAGATGATGTCTTTTGGGTTGAAGGACTAAAACATAACCTCTTGAGTGTTGGACAACTTAATGATAAGGGATATCTACTTGAATTCAAAAGTGGAGTGTGCAGAATTCTTGGAAATAATGGAGAATTGATTGCTACTGGGAAAGCAAAATAGAGGTAATTTATTTCATCTGAATACTAATTTAAATAATTGTTTGGTGGTGAAGATTGAAGGCAACTGGTTGTGGAACAAAAGATTTTGTCAAGTCAATTTTGACAATTTGATTAAAGTTAGTAAGTCAAGTATTGTGAGAGTTTTGCCCCAGCTCGTGAAACTAGACAATGTGTTATTCAAGGATTGGCAGATGGGTAAGATGACCTCGGTATCCTTTAAGAGTAAGTCTTTCTCTTTCAGAGAATACTCTTGATTTGGTTCATACTGATCTTTGTGGTCCTATGAGGACTAAGAGCTATTTTGGTGATAAGTATTATATGATCATTTATTGATGATTACTCTAAAATGATGTGGGTAACTTTTTTGAGAGAAAAGTCTAAGGCATTTAGTAAGTTTAATGAATTTAAAGCTCTTGTTGAGAAAGATACTGGGAAGAATCTAAAATTCTTGAGATCTGACCGGGGAGGTGAATTTACTTCTGATGAGTTTGTGAAGTTATGTGATGAACAGGGAATTAAGAGGTAGATGTCAGCTCCTAGAACTCCACAACAAAATGGGATAGCAAAGAGAATGAATAGAAAGGTTGTTGAAGCTGCTAGAACCATGTTGATTCAAGGTGAAGTATCAAAGATATTTTGGAGAGAAGCAGTCAGTACTGTTGTCTATACTTTGAACCGGGTACTTATGAAAAAAGGTAATAACAAAACACCTTATGAATTATGGCATGGAAAGACTCCTAGTGTAAGTTATTTCAAAAAACTTGGGAGTAAATGTTATATTAAGAGAGATGGTTACACTGATAAGTTTGATGCTAAGTGTGATGAAGGCATTTTTCTTGGTTACTCTACAAAGAGTAAGGCATTTAAATGTTATAACAAGAGAACTAAGAAGATCATTGACAGTGCTAATGTGAAGATAGATAAACTCCTTGAGAAATCCGGTGAGTCCAATAGATCTGAGCCCAAGAAAGATGAAGAAAGACTTGTGTTTATAGAACCGGAAGTGCAGAAGACTGGTGAGCAAAATGTTGCAAAAATATGTGCTCAACTGGTAAATGCAGAGAGCAATGAAGAACATGAAGTGGGAAGCACAACACTAGAGCCGGTTATTCCAAGGTATGTCAGGTTAAATCACTCAAAAGAACAAATAATTGGAGATAAATATACTGGAGTACAAACAAGGAGGAAAATCAGAGAAAATTCATGTCTGATTTCTACTATTGATTCGAAAATAGTAAGAGAAGCATTAAAGGATGATGACTAGATTAGTGTAATGAATGAGGAGTTGGATCCAATAGAGAAGAACTAGACATGGACACTTGTTTCTAGACCAGAAGAAAAGAATGTGATTGAAACTAAATGGGTTTTTAGAAACAAGTTAAATGAAGAAGGCAAGGTTGTGAGAAATAAAGAAAGATTGGTTTGCAAAAGCTATGCACAAGAAGAAGGAGAAGATTATGGTGAAAACTTTGTACCTGTGGAGAGATTGGAAGAAGTAAGAATGCTACTTACTTATGCTTCATTTAAAGGATTTAAAGTCTATCAGATGGATGCTAAATCAGCTTTTCTCAATGACATTATTGAAGAAGAAGTATACATAGAACAACTAAATGTATTTGCTTTGTCTGAAGACAAAGATATTGTTTGTAAACTACATAAGGCACCGTATGGATTGAAGAAAGCACTGAGAGCATGGTTTGAAAGGTTGCATGCACACCTGATCAAGATAGGATTCCAGCATACCAATGAGGATAGTGACATATATCTAAAGACTGATGGAGATAAAGTATTGATAGCTGAAGTATTTGTGCATGACATTATCTTTGGTGGTAATGATGACTCTTGCATGTATTTTGCTAAGGAGATGAAAAAGGAATTTGAGATGTCTCTTATTAGAGAAATTAAATTTTTCATTGGGTTGCAGGTCCATCAATTGGATGGTGGAATTTTTATCTATAAGAGTAAGTATGTCAAAGAGGTGTTGAAAATATTTGGCATGGAGGATTGTAAATTGGTTGGTACTCTGATGGTGACATGCTGTAAATTGTCTAAACAAGATGACTCACCATTTCTTGATGAGAAAGAATACAGGTCTATGATTAGTAAATTGCATTATGTTGTTCATAGCAGATCAGATATTGCACATGTTGCTGGATTGGTTGCTAGATTTCAAAAGGATCCCAAGGAGACTCACTTGGTAGTAGTGAAAAGGATATTCCAATACCTAAAAGGCATAGTAGATTATGGTTTATGCTATCCTTATAAAGGAATTTTTTCTTTGAATGTATTTACTGATGCGGATTGGGCAAGTAATGCAGATGACTGAAAAAAGCACTACTGATGGAGCTTTTCTTCTTGGAGGAAGATTGGTTGCTTGGACAAGTAAGAAGAAAACTTGTGTTTCTCAGTCAATAGTAGAGGTGTTAGACACAATGTACCACTAAGAGGGGGGTGAATCAGTGGTTCTCAAAAAAATTCCTTTAATGACCTAGGTGTGTATACTAGTTATGGGATCTAACACAATGCAGTCTTACCGGTTAGTGGGGAGACCAACACAAATGCAATCACACAAGGGAACATCACATAACACTAGCATATACAAGGAAAACCCAAGATGGTAAAAGCCTCGATGAGAAATGATGTTGGAGTCTATTGCTCCAATCCAACCTCACAATCAAAACTCGGTTACAATGTTTAGGGAACCAACCCCTAACTTGTTTATGGGTTATAACCCCTACATTGAGCTACAACTAAATGATCAATAACAAAAGTAGTTATTCTGTTACAAGTGAATCTTGCAACCATTCCAAATACCTTACTCTTTCAGTGAGATACCTTCTCTGCTACACTGACTCACTCTTCTACCACTCTCATTTGTTTCTTAACTTCTGGTAAATTCTACTGGTACACCTTTCCTCTTCTTCTTCTTTGTTGGATCTCCACATTACTCTCTTTTCTTCACTAGTACAACACTTTGTCAGTTTTCTATCTCCCTTCTTTGCGGCTTCCTTCTCTTCTACTCTGCCGGTATGGACACTATTGGTTCTACTCTTCTACCGGTTGAATACTTCAACCAGATTCACCCTCACACTCAGTCTCTTCTCAGATATTCTTTGTGCACTTGACTTATTTTTTCTCACATGCAAAAGTGATACACTTCACAGCAACACAATATTATTCTATTCAACAGCAACCTTCAATGAATTTGGCTTCATTATTTATAGCATTGTTTTCCTGCCAAAAGCCAATTCAAAAACATGGGTGGTTAGGGTTTCCTCATCAACCTTGAGGCAAACCAAATCTAATCAGATCTTGTCCGATCTGATCTCCCAAACAACCAACTATACAACTTCACCATTAACGTGTCTTCCAATACACATTTTCCAAATATAGAAAACACAGTCATGTATCTTGACCTGCCTCTGTCAAAATACCATTAATGTTTTATTGTTTCCTTCTCGAGGTCTTCTCACAATCTGATCTTCTTGCTTTGATCCAGGCGCCAACAACTCCTTGATTCTTCTTTGTCATTCATTCTTCCTTGAGCCACACTCCTATGATCTGATCCACAAATCATGGGATCTATATTCAATGCACACCTATAGAAATACCTATCTCTACACGGTACTTCACCAATCTTTATGAGATCTCCACCTTGACTCCATGTGGCATCCATGTCGACCAACTGCCAACTAGGCCCTTCATGTTGGTTTAGATAGGATCATTGAACAAACACTCTACTGGTTTCTCTTCTCTGTCGGTTTACTAACCCTGTCGATATCTCACACTCTATCGGTTAACCTTCATGTCTGCACTTAGCTGAACTATCGGTAGACCCCTTAACCAGTTGCTAGACATGTCTATCCAAAACATGCACCTTCCCATAAAGTGGGAAGTCTTCTACATTTGCACCTTGTCTATATTACCAGTGAGCATTCATACTAGTAAAACCTCTTGATGACTCTATGTCATCAACCTTCAACAAACTCCATCTTCAATCTAGACCTTTTACTCTGACTGCGTCTGCTTAGCCTTGCCTTCTCCCTGATTAGCTCAGACCATATCTCAACCGGTTTGTCAAGTTGACAAACCCATCACTTCTTCTTTTGTATCAGCATCTCAACATGCCTTATTAGTCAGTTCAGTGCATATCCCTGATTTCATGCACTTGATGCACACCTCTTCTTCCTTATCTCACAAAACTGTGATACACACAATTCATGATAGGAGATAAGTTCCACTTACCAGTGGAGTGACACCTTGTCTTCTACATCCTTCAATGTACTCATGTGACTTCCCTATTTGTGCAACATATCTTCAAATAGACACATGTGATCTGGTGTGGGCACATTCACTATCAGTCATCTCTTCATATGGTGACTGCATTCTTAATTTAGTGGGATTCTTGTTGTTCTGCAACCTCACAACATTTTGGTGACCTATTCATTCTTCTCTTCTGGTGTTGATGTGATTCATGTAACATTTAGCCTCTTCATCACAAACACCATTCAAGCATTCTGCTCATTTTCAACACTTCACTTGCTAGTTGACATACTCTTCTTGCTGGTGATACATTGTGCCGGTACTGGTAACCTTACCATTCCATCCACACAAGTCAGGCACAAAATTATGTACCAGTGACTCCAGTGATCATCTTCCTCACCTTAGCGGTGTTCTACAGCACAAGGTGATATCCAAGATATCTCATTCTGTACTCCTTCATTATAGTTTTGTGCATGAATTTCTCATACCAGTAAACATCCCCTACCGGTTGACATTAATGACAACCCAATGCCAACAAGAAGCAGAGTATGTTGCAACATCAATGAATTGCATGTAGACAATCTAGATGAGACATGTGCTTGAAGGATTCAAATTTGATATGTCTGAACTGGTAACTGTAGACGTCTAAAAATGGTCAATGCTTGCAGAGTCATACTTTAACATTCGTGCATTGCCTTATTTTAGGGGTTTTGCGTTGCATTAACATTTCTTCTATGTTGCGCACTTGGTCTTTATCATTTGCGAGCATTGAGTCATTCTTCTACATTCCTCATTTTTCTCACTTTTGAATTTGGTCTTGTCAATGGCAATCTTCAGTCATGATTTTGGTCAATCTTATCCTGTCGCATCAATGTGTGTGCTCATTTATCATCATTTTGGACATTGTCAATCCTAATCGATGATAGGATTAGGGTTTTGTCATCTTGTCAATCTTATCATTTTGTGATCGATTTGTCATCGATCCTCATCCTTGTCAATCTTACCATTTTGTGATCGATTCATCATCGATCCTCATCCTTGTCAATCTTGTCATCTTGCGATCGATTTGTCATCAATCCTTGTCCTTGTTAATTTTGTCATTTTGCGATTGATTCGTCATCGATCCTTGTCCTGACCAATCTTGTCATTTTGTGATTGATTCATCATCGATCGTTGTCCTTTTCAATCATGTCAGTTTGTATCAATTAGTCATTGTTCCTCGTCAATTGGTGCCTATCAATTTGATCTCTTTGTTAATCTTGGTCAATTTATCAATCAATCTCAATCATTTATCAGCATTGGTCCTTTGTCAATCAAAATCATGATCAAATCGATCCTACATCAATTATCTTTTGTCAAGACCTAATTGTCGTCCTTGCATTTCTAATTCATCTTCTAGGGTTTTATGATTTATTCATTTAATCTTGTTTGTCATTTTCCCTCTAGGTTAAATAATTTATTTATTTATCCTAAGTCTTCTTGTCACAATTAAATATTTATTTAATTGGCTAATTAATCCCCCCTCTTTTTGTGAATTAATTAATGAATTAAAAATTATTAATTAATTTACCTAATTTTCTAATTTCATCAATTTCTAATTTCCTAATTTCCAATCCATCATTTCTAACCTAATTTTCTATTTCTCCTATTTTTCTAATATTTCCCCTAATTTCATGGGAATGGCATTTCAATCATGTCATAATTTGTCATAATCTTGTCATAATTTGTCAATCAATCAATCTTGCATGTCAATCTTGTCATAATTTGTCATGTTTGTCATTTTTGATTTGAAATTTCCTTTCAAATCTCTTCATGCTAATCTTGTCATCTCTCCAATTTGTCTATAAATTGGATGAGTTTCTTCAATCAAAGGATCGAATTAATCACATTTTCATCGAATCAATCAACCACACTTCTAGTATCCTCGCGCTATCAAAATCAATCTTGCTTCATGCTTTTGCACTTGTAGGTGAGATCCACACAAATCCGCTATTTGGAGGAGAAAGAAGGACAATGGAGGTCAATTGAAAGAGACATTGGTGATGATTTTTCATTTATTTTGAATGTCTCATTTTTAATTCTTCTATTGATTGTAATAGAATTTTATTTCATTGCAATTTAGCTTTGTGGTTAGCTAATATTTATTGCTTTAATGCATTCCATTTTCCTAGTTACATTTTTTGGTGAACCCGACGTGAACTAACCCCCTAACCATGTTGTTGAGTGCTTTTGAGCTGATTTGCAGGTGAAAAATCAAGAAACAGGGTGACCCAGAGCTTTCTGGACACTTTTGCGCCTATGTAGGAGGGATCTGCGCCTATGTTAAGGAGACCTGCGCCTATGTCAAAGAGACCTACGCCTGTGTCAAGGCATTCTGCACCTGTGTCAAGGCATTCTGCGCTTGTGTTGAGACATTCTGCGCTTGTGTAAGGCCAGAAACAGAGGTAAAACCAGTGTTTTTACTTGCAAATTACTTTGTTTTCATTATGTTCTTATATTCTGGTTTTTCTTTGGTACTAATTCTCTGTGCAGCACCTTGGCGTTACGTGTGATGAAGACTAAGAATGAAACTGCTAACAAATCTTATGCAGGACGCGGTCAAAGACTTTTATTAAAACATCTTGCATGTGATTTTTAAAGTAGTTGCACATTTAGTTTCCTAAAGGTTAATGAACACCATGCATGCTTTGATTGCTTTTAGTTTGATTGCATGTTTTAACCCTTAGAATTGGGCCTACCTCCCGATTTGCCTTGCACTTCGCACAGGCATTGGTGAGAGGGAACGACCCTAAGTGGTGACGGGCTAAATCCAAGCTCTTTCAAACCACTCTAAATAACTGTGGATGCAACGAAAGTTGTAGACAACGGGTACTGGAATGGTATTGTGATGATTTATTCACCAGATCAATACCCACCCGAATGGATGCCTTAACTAGAACCTTTTATTTGTAGAGACCAAAAACCTTCTATCTGTTGGCTCAGGTGTTGTGATACGCGCATGCCGAAGACACCTCTCATGTACTCCTTAGTTAGAGATAGCAAGTTCTTGGGAAGTGATGCCCCTTGAACTGGAAGCTTGGTATGCCCGAGAAGTGAGTGCACTGTAAGGGGGAGCTAGTGCTACCAAGCGTCTAGCTATCTGGCTAAGTGTTGTATTTTGTTAGAGGATTCAACAGATATTGTCCTTGCCAGCCATAGGATTTGTTGTAAATATGCTTGATTGTCTTGAGTCAAGGTCAAACAAACCTTTTGTTTTCTGTGATTGTCAAAGGTTAAATTAAAAACAAACTTTCAAAGGTGCTCATAATCAACTTGGATTTTCAAAATCAACAACATTCAACTCAAAACACAATCTGAACAAAGGTCCAAATTCGTCCAAGTATTCATCCAAGATTTGAACATGGCTTGTCCAAACATTGAATATCTTTGTTTCAAAATTCATGTCACTTTAGGCTAGGTTTTGCATAGTCCAGCTTAGGTCCTAGGACATATTGTCATCTCCCTTCATTTTAGTCCTTTTCATTGCAAGTGTCCTCATTTTGCACTTAGGTTCAAAATCATTTCCCTAAGTTTTCATTTCATTGTCATATCCAAGCTAGATTTCCATTTAGGTGACATTCGTGCATTATCCTTGTCATGCTAAAATTAGGTCTTGCCTAGGTTGCATTTTGCATATTCCAAGTCATTGGTCTTCGCATATCCTTATCATTGTATTGTCATCTTGTCTTGGCTTCATCTTGTCATATCATATCCTTAGATCATTTTCATGTCATATCCTAAGTCATTGTCATAATCATTGCCTTCTTGCATTTAGTCTCAAAATTTTGGTTTGTCAAACTTAAAAAAATCAAAACTTTGGATGATACCCTAATTTGTTGTTAGGGAGTCTTGACCTTGTCTAAAACTTGTCCTTTCATTAATATAATTTTTGTCAAACCTAGCTTAGTATCCAAGCATATAGGTGAGACATTGTCAATTTGTCCTATTGTCATTTGGTCCTTTGTCCTTTAAGGTATTCACTTCATTTCAACTTCCCAAGGTTGAGACTTTAGGTTTGCATTCCAAAAAGTTTGTCCAAACCTTGAAAAACAACAAAAACATAGGTTGCATCCTTGCCATAGATTGCATTTTCATTTATTTAGGCTGCATTTAGTTGCACATCATACATCATCCTTTTGAAATCAAAAATGCCAAAAACATTGCATAGTGACATGTCTATTGAAACAAGGTTCCAAGCACCAATGATGCAACAAAGTTTGACATATCAACCGACAATGCAATTGAATTTTAATCCAAGGCAATCACAATTATATCCAACCCAACAACAAGGCAATATTGGTCAAACTTTTTATGATGAAACAGGGCTCCAAATACAAAAACTAGAGGAAAAACTAGTTCGAGAAAAAGAGATCTTGCAAAAAGTGAAAAACATTGAGAAGAATAGATCACAAATGTCCAAAACATTTAAAAAATTTCAAGGTCCAAACCCAAAATTTGAGCCAATTGATGTAAAAGCTCTTATCGAATGATCAAACATACCAGCTCTAATCTCTCAAATAGAGATGATGAAACAATTTCAAAAATCAAGCACAAATTTCAATCAAGTCCCAAATCAAAATTCATTTGGTCAAATTTCATTCAATCAAATCTCGAATCAACAACATATCCAACAGACACAACCAATGGTCCAGCATATACAATCAACACAACCAATGGTGGAATATCAACAAGTTCAACCAACATATCAATGCCAACAACCACAACCAAACATTCAAAAAAAAAGGTTGCAGCCCACACCAAGCCAAGTTTCAAACATGTCAGAACAATTGAACCATGTCCAATATCAAAACATGACATCAAACCAAAAACAAGTTCAAATTCCAGATGCAACCATGTCAAAACCTTGAAAGAAAGGTGGCTTTATTGCAAGGATCTTAAGGAAACTACCAAGTGAGTTCTTTGAGGAAAATCAAAATAATACACTTATGTCTAGCAATGCCTCATCCCCCCACAAACAAATTGACTCTCCAGTGGCATCTATCCCTACACCTTTAGAAGTTTCACAAGAACCTTCCATATTTTCCTCATCAAACAATACACCCAAGGATGAAATTATCCAAGAGCTATCCATAATTGATTGCCAAGATAATCCAATTCATGATACACATCCTTGTCATGTTTTAGAAATACAAGACCCAATGCCACCATGCACTTTATTTCCATTACCTATTTTAGAGGACCCCATTCGAAGTCCCTCTTCCTCATGTTCAAGCATTGATTCCTTGCCAAAATCCATCACAAATGTTCAAAGTGCATTTCCTTCATGTCAAAACATTAATCCCTTGCCAAAATCCCCCATGCATATCCAAATTCCAACCCCATGTCAAGAGGATAATTTAGAGCATGAAGAAACGTGTCTTAAAATAGATCAAGATCAAGATCTCGAAACCTTATCATCCCATCCAATTATTGACCAGGACCCCATCTTCCTAGACACTCACGATGATTCCCCTATTCTTGTCCATCCTATCCAAAGTCCTATTGACACTCCATTCCCTGAGAAAGATCAAGATATCCTAGTCCATCCAATCCCAAATGATCCCATTCCATTTCATGAAAAAAATATCCTTTCAAATCCCATTGACATTCCAGATATCCCTTCCATCCTTTATGATGATCCCATTAAAAGTCAAGAGAAAAGCACCTTTAAAGAGGATTCCAATGATCTTCCTCCTTGTCAAGATAAAATTATTCCTTTAAATCCTCCACAAGATCCTTTTGTTCCTCCATCTCCTTGTCCTAATCTCATTTCTTTTGATGATCCCATTATTTCTCCCATTCCATCTCTTGAAGAGCCTATCATTGAACCATGTCCACTACACAATCCTAGTCTCCCTCACAATCCTAGTCCCCCTCATGATCCTAATCCCCCTCATGATTATAACGTGTCAGTGCAAGATGTTCATGAACCCTCGACATGCATAATGGGTTCTTCCACTTTGGTGCAATCTGATCCACTTCAAGATCTCATTATTTCTCTCATATCATATCCACCTCATAATGCACTCGCATCTTCTTCCCAAAGAAAAGAGTATCCTACAAGTCAAGATATTCATAAAGGTAAAGGAGTAGACCTTCATGATAAAGAACCCCACCATATCAAATAATATCTTAAGGGTCATGTCTACACAACTCACTCTCAAGACATTGGTATCCCTCCATCAAAATCAAAACATACACCTTCCCCATCATACTTTCCATCCATCTTAGGTCCTTATATCCCTTCGTCCTCTATGCAAGGTCAACAAAGGAACACATCCTTGAGTAAATTTAATCAATCCAAAAGAAGTCCATTTCATTCATATCCATCCATGCATTCCTTTCCCCCTCCAAGCAAATTGGATGCCAAGTGTAAAAGTCATAAGTCTAGAAATCCACATGTATTCAAGGATCAACATGTCCAATATAATCGACATGTCAAAACAAAGAACAAATTGATCTATAAAGAAAAAGAAATATCCAAAAGGCCACAAAGGCCCACTGAGAAAAATAAAGCAAAGTCAAAATATATATGGGTTCCTAAATCCCTTGTGCTGGCAATGCACTCCAAGGAACCACAAAAGCATGAAAAATCAAAAACCATGTGGATCCCTAAGCAGCTCCTTGAAGCACAAAAGCCTAAAGAAACATCCAACTTGGCATCCAAAGTTGCTATTTCTTCATCCAACCCTCTCAAATTTGTTCCTCCATCACCTTCTTCATCCATTTTGGGCCCTTATGTCCCAAAATCCCAAGTTATTCCTCCATCCAAATCTCAATATCCAAAATACATCTTTCCTCCATCAGTCCATCACCCCTCAAGGTGTGTGCCAATGTTGATCTTGCCTTCATTTCCATCCACTCAAGCCCAATTCTTCCAATACCCTATTCATTATCCAATGCATATTTTTCATCCTTCAATCCTGTTGGGTCTCAAATCAACAGATTGGATAGGTTCTAAGGAAATGCCAACTCCTATGATCAAACCCTCCAATTGACTTGGCCAACTTATAGAGTGAACCTATTTGGTTACTAACTCTCTCACTTTAGGCTTTGCAGGACCTAGGTGGGTATACCTACTCACTAGTTGTTCCTTCAACTAATGCTTTTTATAGCAGATTTAGTGTCTTAATCTGATGTCTCCTAGTCTTAGAATGGCATAAGTTTCTTAAACAAACTAAATTCAGATGTGTGTATTGATCTATGTATCTTACAAAAGTATATATGTTACACTTTGGCTAAATTACCTACTATACCTACTCTACTAATCCTAATACTTAAAAGTAAAGGGTAACTGGTATGGTTAAAGGGTTTGTTTACAAATGATCAGTGTCTTTCCTCTTATTTGGGCTACAGAGTCTTATATTTCTTCAGGACTTATTGTGTAAACTTATGAGACAGTTTTAAACCCACCACCTCTCGATGAGTCTATCAGTTACTGTTTCTTATGAGCTCTACTTCAATGTCTATATTGTAAACTGCTTGAATGGATTCAACCCTAACTTTTAAGAGACCATCCAAGGAAGAAATACAAGGAACAATTACAATTCACTAGTAAATCTTTTTGATCCAAATCTACAATATGAAACATAGAATTTTACTGGAAGAACATGAATAACCTTATCCACTTTTAGATAATATCATAAGAAACTACCTTCTAAAAATATGTTAACTCTCAACACATATGAGAAAGAAAATGCAACTAGTTATTTTTGATAAAAAGTTTTAAAGTACAAAATTGCCTCCACCTCTTCTCTCTATTCTCTCTTTTTTTCTTCTCTCTTTACATTTTGCATCACACATATATATGTGTTTGAATGGTTTTCATACCCCTTTGGGTGAAAAGACACCCCCCTTTTAAATAAAAATAATTCCAAATCCCGAAATTGCCTTAGTTTATGTAATTAATTGTCACTTTACAAGTTGTTTAGGCATATGAGAGGTATTTTAAGGCTATTTTATGGGTATATAATGGATAAATGGTCTTTAAATGATTTAAATACCCCCTTTGGTGCTTCACATTCCATTTTTTATGCCCATTATTGTGTTTATGTTATGGTTTCATATTGTGCAACAAATATAAAATATATTACTTGTACCTATTCAATATATATATATATGTATATATATATTTAGAATTTTTCTTGCTCCTTGTCTTGGAATTTGGAATTCTAAAAATTGCAAATTTTAGGGTTCCAACAGATCCCTTTGATCCAATCCTTTACATAAATCCTTGCCTTAATTTCATCTCATTTTCCATGTCCTTATCCTACCAACGTCTTTGAGCATGCTTTTAAAGGTCATGGTCCATTTTTTTTCAAGGCTACTATCCAAACAAAAAAGACACTTGAGTCCTTCCATCCCCTATCATGTGTCCATCTTCTATTGAAAAAAAAAATTAAAAAAAATTAAAAAAAGTGAGAAAAAAAAAAGAGAAAAGAAAAAAAAAGTAAAGCAAAAATAATTCGTCCACTGGTGAAAACCTGGCAAACAGGTGCCTTGGGCAAGTACCGTGTTGAAAACCTAGCAAACAGGCGTCATGCGTAATCTATGAACTTCTTGCACACCACACTTGGGGGCAGGTTTCCTCCTTCATATCCTATTGCCCTTCATTATGCTATCATACCATGTCATACTCCTCCATTATCCTATTGTCCCTCAGGTCCATTTCCTCTTTCCACCTTTGATCTTGACAAGGCTGAGGATCATCATGAGCATCATGCATCTTGTTTGCAGCCTTTAGTCTATCATAGCTTTTGGTTTTTATCCATTTTCCTATTATAACCTTTCATCCATATTCCCTAGCTTATTGCAACTTTCTGCCACTATCTCGTATCCTACCCTGACCCTCAGTCCATGTCCCTTATCCATTCTTGGTCTTTCTTATCCTATCCATATCTTATCACTATCCATACACTCTTTTTGTCCCTTGATCTTGATCTAACATAAGGACGTGAAATACAAAACATGTTGTTCAAAAACCTCTTGACATGTCCCTCATGCCATGTTCCTGCTTTACATTGTCATATCCAGTCTCTTGTCCCATCACACCATAGCCCTTGAAAATTGCATCTGTATTGTCTCCATAATAAAAGGCCTTTGTCTTCCCTCTATCCACCATCATTTTAGAAAGCCTATTTATTCACCTGTCATATTCCTTGCCTTGCTAGACACTGGGGGCAAAATCATAAAAATTGAAAAATGTCCTGAAATAATCAAAAAAATTGAAAAAAATCCTGAAAACATTCAAAAACATCAAAAAAATCATGTGTTCATTTTCAGCTAAAATGTCTTGAAAAAATCCCTAAAAATCATATAATGTCCTGAAATAATCCCTAAAAATCAAATAATGTCCTGAAATAATCCAAAAAAATTAAATAATGTCCTGAAAAAATCCCTAAAAAAAATCAAATAATGTCCTAAAAAAAATCCCTAAAAAGTCAAATAAAGTCTTGAAAAACGAACAAATTTTTTTTTTTCAAACCATCAAAATCCAAAAACAATTTCTTTGGCATTTTGCATTTTGTCAATAAATGGTACCCTTTGTGCATAGACAGATCACTGAGCATACATCCAACGACAATCTATCAAACACTGCACTTTACTGAAATCATGCATTAACAGATGAATTTTTCAATCAAACCAGACATTCAAACTGATCAACATTGTCATATCAATCAATCAACATCAATATCATTTATCCTTGTCATTATTATCATGGGTCTTATACAGGGTGTGGTATACTCGAAATCGGACTGTGTCCTGAGTTAGACGGGGTACCGCATTCCCTGGAACCAGACAACATGATCATTCTTGTGTTCCACTTTTGACAATGATGATCAGAATGTTTGTTTGACTTGGTCGAATTTGTGAGTCTTATCTTTTTACTTATTTATCTTTGGCTTCGATCATGTTCCTATGTTGCTCGAGGATGTCACTAAGTGATTTAGAGTGACCGGGATGGTTCATGGTCCCTTTTTATTTTCTTTGTTATGTTTGCTGTTTGTGGAATGTTTGTCACAAATTGGGGCAACTATATCATTGGGTCCCTGTGATAAGTACATTCACTTTGTGAATGCCGCACATACCTCGACCCTTGATGTATGCACCCTAGGATGCTTCACTCATTCCTTGGGTGCGATGTGTCTATCTTTTGCAAAAGGGGTTGCGTTTCAGCTCTGGTCTTCAATGCCATGATGCTTTGCATCCGCTTTGCTACATTAAATAAAGGTTCTCACCTACTTTTGTGCATTGGTGAAAGCAAGTTTTTCTTCATCTTTAACCGTCCTCTATCTAATTTCTTCTTACTAACATTTCTTCTGTCAGTTTGGACAGTCAGTTTGATCTAGTTCTCCGATCTCCAAAAAAACATAAGTTGCATTTTGCACTCATTGGTTAGTGTGTTTGCATTATATCAAGACCATATCAAGCATTTTATCCATTTCATATTATAAATGCATTAAAAAAAACACATAAAAATATATTCATACATGTTCCACAATGGTACATAAATAGTGCATAAGCCATCCATACATGGAAAGTACACATCAGCCATAACACATTGCATTCCATCATATAGTTGCATATCATATCATATATCAAAACAATATCGGAGTACAAAATTGGACTGTTTGTCCTAAGTATGGCCCGCAAGCTGAGAACATAATGTCACACTATATATGTCTCTATCATAAGGAGCATGTGCCTCTATCACTGGGTGCTCCCTCTATCCTCCTCATCCCTTCCATGTCTCAAGGATGATGTCCCTCTTGCCCTAGGTCCTAGCTGTGGTGGTCTCCTAGGTCCACTCACCCCCATGTTGCTCACTGACCTCTGAGAGCATGGCCTGCTCTCTATCCTCGACCATGACCAATATGACGCTGCTCTTTACTCTGGTGGAACTGCACTCTCATATAATGTCCTCCAATGGCGTATCTCATCTCCGGTCTCTACCAACATCTGTGCCATCTCACGTGCACTAGCATCCCTAATCAACCCAATATACTCAGTCACTCTCTGCTTTGCTTGTTGTGTCTGGGCTATTGCTATATCTTGAGTCGCTGTTAGTTTGGCTATCTCTGCTTTGAACTGATCCTACTCTATCCTCAAGATCGCATTCTATCTCTCTACTGTCACAATGTGATCATGCTGACTTGCTATGGTGGCCCTACATATCTCCATCTCCTCTATGCTAGTTGTCTCTGGCTCTATGGGTATATCCTGCAATGACTCCTGATCGGCTGGATCTGGCTCATCCTCCTCATCCTCATCTCCGTCCTCATCATCCCCTCCATCCTCATCATCTCCCTCATCCTCATCCTCATCATCTCCCTCATCCTCATCTTTGTCCTTATCATCCCCCTCATCCTCATCATCTCCCTCGTCCTCATCTCTGTCCTCATCATCTCCCTCCTCCTCTCCAGTGAGTGGGAAGTCCTCCTATCTCCTAGGTACCGGAATATCAGAATCTATCAATGGCACTGGCCGTCATCATGCAAACAATTACTCATACTCCTCTGTCATCCCAGCATCCACCACATCTGATCTCCAATCCCACTATCTTTGTTGTAGCTGTGTGAAGTTAGCATATGCTATGTGTGGCTGAATCATCCTCCCCCACTGACTTGTCTCTCTATGAGATCGAGCAAAGTGTGCAGTTCCTCTTGGTACATCCTGCCTCTCTCCAAACTATTGTCTAACTCTCTCTAGTAGGTACATCTCAATCACTCTTTGGTGATTCACTGGTCGCCCAATCAGGTACCTCTCCTATCTGCAATACGGTAGCTCATCACTATCATTTGACCATCTAGGGCAATCCTGATATGGCCTCCATGTGAACTCTCTCAATCTATCTAGCTCATGTCGCCAATACAATATATATCTAAACAGACCTTGTCTCAGTGTACCCCCATAATAGTACACATATGGTCGATGTGGTACTACCTGTCTCTTTGCAATCGGTCGACATATGGCTATGTGCTCAAATGCCCATACTTGTAACAATGTGACCCCACAGCTCAAAGTCTGCACCCTCTGATATGCTATCTGATGCAGCTGAAAATACAGCATGGCAAGCACACATGGTCCCCATGCATATACAGTCCCCTCTATCGCCATCCACTCTAACACTCTTCCCCACCCAATAGGGAATCCATGTCCTCATCTATCCCCTGCTAATAGGCATGCTATAACCATTGCTATCACCACATAACATTGATCATACTCTGATGCCATGGTCTCCCAGCTAATCTCCCTCTCTACGATATCAAGGTCATCTGCATCGCACTCAAATAATCTGCACAAAGCATCTCTCCCTATTGCTGGGTCATATACTATCATCTCCCCATGAATCGGAATGTGGAGGATACACCACATGTCCTCTAGTGTCACAGTCACCTGTCTAGTCGCCAGATGGAACAAGGAAGTCTCTGAATGCCATCGCTTTGCCAATGTAGTAAACAATCCCGTGTTCACCCTAATCTCAAGCATGAATGTAATATAGTTTAATCCAAGTCCTGCTAATGTATCTCTGTCTATACTCCTGAGTCTATGTTGCAACATGAAGCAGTCGGGTCTGTTCTCCCATGTAATCAATGGATACTATCTACTCTGCATCACAATTGGGGCACACTTTGTTAGTTTTAGGGTTTTCTCCTAAGGGCTGCATTTCCTTGTTTCATGCACAAATTAGCATTTTTCTTATCTATTTTGACCTATCCTACCTTTATCCCCCTTTTCGGGATCATCTGCACGCTGTTTTCGATCAAATTAGGGTCCTAAGTGCACGACTGCGCCTGTGTACCCTACACAGGCACAAAACATCCTCACACAAGCACAGAATGCACCCACACAGGCACATATGTCCATTTTTCCTTCCTCTGTGGGCCCCGCAATGTCCTGCAATCAAGTAAAATTCATGAAATTGACAATATGGGTTTTTGAGATACATACCACTGCTCCCGCATCATCCGGTCATCTGTAGGTGCATACACATTCCCTGAGATGATCTACCATTGGAATGTTCACCATCTCTATGCAAGGGTCCTTTTCTAGAGCAACAATCCTCCACTTTGGCTAGTGCAAATGAGCTCTTTTCCTTCTCCTTGTCTCATTTATAGCTCTTTGTCAGTACCTAGATGGACGTGCATCCTCTCCATCTTATGCTGGTCGCGGTCTTTTGCACCTTCCATTGCTTGTCATTTGTGTATCCGATCTCCGATCTTCAATCCGTTCAATCCTATCATTTTCTATTATTCTTATCGACTAATTGGCCTCTTTTCTGGATGTTTCCAACCAATTCCTCGAGGGGGCATGCATATGTCATTGTTATTGTCTGGGGCATTTTCATTATTGTTCTTTGAAACAACGCTTAGAATCACATTGTCTCAAAGAGGGGCCAAAATGTAGACGTCTAAAAATGGTCAATGCTTGCGGAGTCATACTTTAACATTCACGCATTGCCTTATTTTAGGGTTTTTGCATTGCATTAACATTTCTTCTATGTTGCACACTTGGTCTTTATCATTTGCGAGCATCGAGTCATTCTTCTACATTCCTCATTTTTCTCGCTTTCGAATTTGGTCTTGTCGACAGCAATTTTCAGTCATGATTTTGGTTGATCTTATCCTGTCGCATCAATGTGCGTGCTCATTTATCATCATTTTGGACATCGTCAATCCTAATCGATGATAGGATTAGGGTTTTGTCATCTTGTCAATCTTATCATTTTGTGATCGATTCGTCATCGATCCTCATCCTTGTCAATCTTATCATTTTGCGATTGATTCGTCATCGATCCTCATCCTTATCAATCTTGTCATCTTGCGATCGATTTGTCATCAATCCTTGTCCTTGTTAATTTTGTCATTTTGCGATCGATTCGTCATCGATCCTTGTCCTGACCAATCTTGTCATTTTGCAATCGATTGATCATCAATCGTTGTCCTTTTCAATCATGTCAGTTTGGATCAATTAGTCATTGTTCCTCATCAATTGGCGCCTATCAATTTGATCTCTTTGTTAATCTTGGTCAATTTATCAATCAATCTCAATCATTTATCAGCATTGGTCCTTTGTCAATCAAAATCATGATCAAATCGATCCTACATCAATTATCTTTTGTCAAGACCTAATTGTCGTCCTTGCATTTCTAATTCATCTTCTAGGGTTTTATGATTTATTCATTTAATCTTGTTTGTCATTTTCCCTCTAGGTTAAATAATTTATTTATTTATCCTAAGTCTTCTTGTCACAATTAAATATTTATTTAATTGGCTAATTAATCCCCCCTCTTTTTGTGAATTAATTAATGAATGAAAAATTATTAATTAATTTACCTAATTTTCTAATTTCATCAATTTCTAATTTCCTAATTTCCAATTCATCATTTCTAACCTAATTCTCTATTTCTCCTATTTTTCTAATATTTCCCCTAATTTCATGGGAATGGCATTTCAATCATGTCATAATTTGTCATAATTTGTCAATCAATCAATCTTGCATGTCATAATCTTGTCATAATTTGTCAATCAATCAATCTTGCATGTCAATCTTGTCATAATTTGTCATGTTTGTCATTTTTTATTTGAAATTTCCTTTCAAATCTCTTCATGCTAATCTTGTCATCTCTCCAATTTGTCCATAAATTGGATGAGTTTCTTCAATCAAATGATCAAATTAATCACATTTTCATTGAATCAATCAACCACACTTCTAGTATCCTCGCGCTATCAAAATCAATCTTGCTTCATGCTTTTGCACTTGTAGGTGAGATCCACACAAATCCCCTATTTGGAGGAGAAAGAAGGACAATGGAGGTCAATTGAAAGAGACATTGGTGATGATTTTTCATTTATTTTGAATGTCTTATTTTTAATTCTTCTATTGATTGTAATAGGATTTTATTTCATTGCAATTTAGCTTTGTGGTTAGCTAATATTTATTGCTTTGATGCATTCCATTTTCCTAGTTACAGTAACTATTTACTGTGATAATACTAGTGCAATTAATATTTCAAAAAATCCTGTGCTACATGCAAGAACTAAGCACATAGAATTGAAATATCATTTTCTGAAGGAAAGAGTACAGGGAAAAAAAGTCCGAATTGAGTATGTGACAAGCAAAGAGCAACTAGCAGATGTTTTCACAAAACCATTGCCGAAGACAAACTTTGAGTATCTTAGAGGTAAGTTAGGGGTTAGACCCCTACTCAGACAAAACTAGAATGCAGGATTCATCAATCAAGTGGGATTCATGACTATTTTTCACTTTAGATTGATGAGATGCAAGCTACTCTGTAGGGGGAGCAACTTAGATGAGTTTTTAGACATGTTGAAGATAGTTGTAGTAGACTTGATGATTTGTTGTGCTTATGAACCTTTGGCATTGTTGTCCAAGGGGGAGAACAAATATCATTAAGAGAATACATTTGATTAGGAGGAGAAGATAAAGTGTAATCAATAGATGAGGTGCAACAGAGAAGGGAAGAGTTGTAGAGAAGGTTCTGAACAAAGAGAAACATTATGAGTTGAGTATGTTGATATTTAGTTTTTCCATCAATGCCAAAGGGGGAGATGGTTGGCTTGTTTGGCATAACTATGAGGTCGAGATGATGATGGATGACTGTACCGATAGCAAAAAGATGACATGATCAGTTATTTGTGTTTTCATTGATGGCAACCAAGGTCAACTGATGTTTAATGATGATTACAGTTGGTTTTTAGTGATTGACTTATAGCTAGGTGATTTGGTCTACCAAACTAAGAGTTTGACAGTTTGACAAAGTTTACTGATAAGATTGTGAATTAGGACCTTAACCAGTAAAGTAGATAAGTTTTGATGGAATCAGGTGATTGGCAATGTTTGGTGACTTGTGGTTTGATACATAAGCTTTTATGATGCATTTGAGTATGTAACCAGAACTGCATCCTATCATGGTTACTGGAAGGCATGTTTTGAATTTATGATGAAGTTTTGCTAGGGTTTAAGAAGGGTTTAAGGACTGGTAAATAATTCTCTTAACTGGTAATTATTTTTAGTTTTGTAGTGATCTACATCAAGTTCACATGTTGATGATAACATGACACAAACCGCATGATATGTTTGAAAGATGTTTTGGCACGTTTCAAGAATTAATTTCTTGGGAATGTGCAAAGTGATTAGTAGAATGTGCTAAGGATTTGAATTTTTACCAAATCGACTTGCTGTGATGATTTATGATCATTCAATGGTTGATATTGATTTGTAATTGATTATAATGATCCATATGATGATCTGTAATGACTTGTAAATATTTTTGATGATCTATGTAGATCAAAGCTTCTAACAGGGCTGAGGTAAATCCCTTAACTAGGTGACTCCTAACAGGGCATCATTGTAAGCTTATAACCGGGCTTGGATCCTAATAGGGCACATTCTGAAAGAGTGCAAAATATTTGTGGGTACCAATTCCCACCGTGGTTTTTCTCCTATTTGGGTTTCCACATGAAAATCGTGGTGTTCATGTGTGGAATTATTTTCTTGTGATGTTCATGTTTTATTTCTGATAACCAGTTAAGATAGTTTATGTTTGTTTATCAGAGCTGTTAAAGTGGTTACCGGTATTGATGAATAATTTTGATCGGTTAATAAGTTGGTTTAAGTGTTGAATGTTTTCAGATTTGAGATAAGTCTATTTTGGTGTTGAAAGTTTCAGTTTTTGTTAATATTGATTCACCCCCCTCTCAGTATTAACCATATCCTCTAGGATTAATAAAGTGATGATGGTATGGTTTTATCTATGGCAAGTCATGATGCTTGTGGATGTTTCTAGATCATGTCATATATGTGTTGATGGTCTGCATTGAATGTTGTGCACGTTGTTGGTGATTTTACTTATCAGGTCGTGTTCTTCATGTTCTTGGCCGACATGATGATTGTAGCATGTTGTGGATGTTTGTGGAATAATTCTTGGAGATGTTTCATGTTTGAGGTGTTCATTTAGGTCCATACTATGTCTTAGTTGATATTGTTTTTGTTTGCATATTATATTGTAGCATGTATGGCTATATTCTTATAATTTGTGATGAGTGTTGAGATGACCTTTAAATATAGGTTGATGATTTGTATAAATATATGTAATAATCATATGAGAGATGCGTCTACAAGGTATATGTGAGTGTATTAGAATGTGTATGATCGGATAAGTGAGTGAACAAATGTTTTGATCTTTTGAAAGTGTGAAGAAGTGTGGTAGAGCATATTAGTTTGTGTGCTTAACTGGAACTATTACTAGGCATGAGGAGATGCTATTATATTAGTTCTTGACTTTCTGGATGTAATATGAATTTTTTTGTAAGATTGTTAGTCTTCCCAAGGATTATAGCCCTTCTCTAGGTAGTGTGCCTAAATGCATGTGCATTTCCCATTGTATATTTCGTATACTTCTAACAGGGTATCATCTCATTGTGGGTAGTTGCCACAGTGGTTTTTCCCTTAACCGGGTTTTCCACATCAAAAACCTTGGTGTTATGTGTGTTATTGATGTGGTGTTTATTTGTGCTTTCATTGATTAATTATCAGAAGTAAAATTG